>NW_024802937.1:883858-911590 GCF_019175285.1 Sceloporus undulatus
TAATTTCAACTGGAAAGAAGAAACCCTTAAAGTGAACAACATTTGGCAACCAGTCCTGAGTAGCAAAATAAGGACTCAGCAAATGCAAATGGGAAACCATTCAGAGTCAGGGGCTTTCCCAGCAGATAATGATCACCAATTAGCAGACATTAATCCTCTTTTACATTAGCCATCCAGCCTGAGGCCAGCCATCAGCACAGAACAATACACATGCAAATCACTCCTGCATTCCCAGGCTCACACAGTATATAGATATATCCATTTTTTCCAGGCAAGCATTCTCTGAAGATGCCAGCCACAGATGCTTGTGAAACATCAGGAAGAAAATCTTCTAGAACATGGCCACATAGCCCGAAAAATCCACAAAAAACCTAAAATCTGTGCTTAAGTATCAGGCTATAAGACAGCAGAACTCTGATGTAGGGAAGTATCATCAAAGCTAAGCCACAGCACTTCCAAGAACCTAGCCACAAACATGATGTAGGATATTGACTACATATGTGCTTTGCCATGACAAAAAGAGGTTGGAAGAGCAAGATTCAGAAGATGAATCTCATAGACCATAATTGAAAGGGAGAGGTCAGAGCATCATAGAATCATAGAATCGTAGAGTTGGAAGAGACCACTAGGGCCATCCAGTCCAACCCCCTGCCATGCAGGAAATCCAAATCAAAGCATCCCTGACAGATGGCCTCTGTTTAAAGACCTTCAAGGAAGGAGACTCTATCACCTTCCGAGGGAGTGCATTCCACTGTTGAACAGCCCTTACTGTCCAGAAGTTCCTCCTAATGTTCAGGTGGAATCTCTTTTCCTGGAGCTTGCATCTATTGTTCCGGGATCATGTAATAACCAATGTCAGAGAGGAAGGATTTGTAGGTTGAAAGGAAATTTTAAGAGGGCCAAATTTGCAAATACTGGAAGGAGGTTTTCTTATGAAGTTGGAGAGATACTAACTGGAAAATGTATGACAGTTTAAAGAGGGATGGAAAATATCTAATTTGATTTCCCTCTATTTTTAAAAAGAGAAAGTAATGATCCAAGTAGGAAAAGGCTACTCAGTGCACAAAAAGAAGGAAAAAATCAATAGGAAATGTCATGCTTCTCCTACTGATTTTTTTTCCTTTGCTCAAATCATTGCCAACAATTAGATAAGATGCTGGTGTGGAGGTTTTTCATTCAGCTTGAGTGTCCCGCTCCCTCCGTTTTTCTTTGCAGAAAGACATTGCTGGTTCAGTGGGAACATATAAAAGAACAGCCTGACGGATTTTCAATAGTGGATGAAGAATAGGGATTGAAGACATGGACATAGACTGGTTGTCTCTGAGAGAAAAGTCATTTTAACCTGCACTGTCAAGTTCCTGTCAACATGCCTATACAATAACAGGAGCAATAGAGGGTGTTTATTTTTTCTTTTTAAGTTCTTTCTGTAAGATGAAGCAAGCTTTTTCAAAAAACTTTTTTAGTGATTCTAGTTCACAATAAACCTGTCTTCCATGTCCAAACATTTGGTTGGATATAAATTGCCATTCCCAAAGAAGTAGTCCTGTTAGTTTCTTGCAGCATAAAAAAGAAGGGGGGAGGGAGAAAGGAATGTGGCAACACCTTTAGGACAAGCTCTTTTAAAATTATTTTTGCATGAGCTTTCATGCATTTCTTCAGATGCAGTATCGAGTGCTATTAAGGCCTCAGGTATATAGCATTTTTAGATCTGGAAGTAAGATGAAATGTAATAGGATCCAGAATGATGCAAATCATGATTCTTGTCCTAAATTTTCAAAGGGCTGCATAAGGTGATACATGTCTTTCAGATCTTTACAGTGGGTTAGTTAGTGTTGGTTTGTGAAAGCAATAAAGCTGCTTACCAAAGTAAGTTTCCCAGGGTTCAAAATTATCTCTAAGAAGATTCCTTTTCTTATATGTGCAGTAGCAAGGACTCTTGTGTTAATGTATGTAGTGTGCCATGAAGCCACTGTCTTTGTTCATACCTCTGCTAATAGACTGGAATTTGTGAATATCATTCAATCCAGCAGTTTGTTTCTAACCTTCCTTTGTAAGAACCACAGCGTGTAAAACCCTTACTGTGTATTCAGGAAGGCTGAAATGTTCTGCAACTGGGTTTTGGGTGTTGTCATTTCTAATGTTAAATTTGTGTCCATCAATCCTCTTATGTAGAGACTGTGTCCTATGCTGAATGTAGAGGGGCGTTGCTGGCATAGTATGGTATATATCACATTGGAGGAAGAGCAAATAAATGTACCTCTGTTCTTGTGAGTGATGTTGTTCATCCCTGTAATATGGCTCCCAGAGTAGATATGAGGAAAGAGTTGGCACCTGTGTTTGTGGCATGTTGACCCTGCATTATCATCCATGTTATGTACCCTATTTTAAGTGAGTAGTTGTTTAAGATTTGGAGGCTGTCTGTAGATCTATAAAGGCTTGCCTCCCAGAGCTTGTGAGAAGTCTGTGCTATTCTCCATAATTGGTTGTAGCTCACTGATGATGCATTTGAGTGTTCTCAGCTAGTTCCTGGTGGAAATTCTCAAATGAGTGCTTTCCATGTGGCCAAATTACATTTTGATATGACCCATGGATAAGTCAAGGGTAAGATTTAAGGGTATGCATCAAAAGATCTAAACAATGAGACAAAGGAAAATGATGCCAAAGAACCTACAAAATTTCAGCATATAACTGTTTCTGGTCACACTAAAGGCTAGATGGATGAGAGAGCAGAGAGAGGATCAGTGCTTCCAGGACAGATTATATTTTTGTCTTTCATCAAGGGATGGTTCCTTTTTTGATAAGAGTTAGACTACAGTACTTATATTGATCCAGAAATAAGTTGACTCAAGTTTTTGGGGTCAGTTTTTTTATTAAAATTTCTAGACTTATACATGAGTATATACAGTATATAGATGTGGACCAGAGGAATGAATAGTTTCAGAAGAAATCAAAGTTATAAAATCTTATTTTTTGGTAAATATAATTTGGAGAATACGTTGGGACTTACATTCTCTTTAAGGATACAAATGTTTATAATTTAACAATCAAAATTAAGGGATAAGATATGTGTTATGATATGTTAGATAATATTGGAATGTAGGGAATATTTACAAGAAACAGTAAGAGAGTAATAAGTAACACATAAATGACATTAAAATGGGAAGGGAAGGAAAAAGAAGATAAAGAAGATCATGTATTTATATGTTTTAACTTGTTTTGTGCTATGTGGTATTGATGTAGTTGTTGTTGAAATACTTAATAAAGATATTAAAAAAAAAGAAATTCTACTTTTCCAGGACTTGTCCCACATTTAAGCCTTCTGTTCAGGAAGAATTCCAAAATGTCCTCCATTTTGAGCATGACTAGGAAGCGTGAATGTATATTAGTGTTTTTAGCTTTTATGTTCTACATTTTTCTTGAATGCCTTACATTTTGTGGTGCTTGTCCTCCTTTGCAGTCATGACATCTGGTCACTCTGCACTTACCTGACTCCAAAAATATATACAATGGACCATATTCTACATCTTCTACAATGTCTTCTGGCCCAAACCCTCAAATCTATTTTTATCAGGCAGCAGCCTCACTGAGAAAAGGTGGTCTGCTCAGCTGCTGGTTGGGGCAGAAGGAAATGATATTTCTACATCCTTCCCATCATTGACTAAGGCTGTGACAAGGAATTGCAAGAGGTACCCTGCATCTCATAGTTGCATCCTTGCTCACTGGTTGGAGAGGATGGAATCCTCCTCCTCCTGCATCAAGATCACCAGCTGAAAGGACCTCCTTCACCTGATTTAACTGCTGCCTGATAAAGTAGGTTTCAAAGGGCATTTGCAATCATGACAATAGTGCCACAGTCATGTCTCTGTAGTGTTAGTGAATACAGAGCCGTTATGGATGTATAACTCTAGATTATGATTCCATAACTGCCATACAGAATGCTAGCCATAATTGGTTATGAAGAACACACATGTGTTTCAAGGAGGCCTCTTCTAGGCTTGAAATGTTTAATCTATTTTTAAAGCTTAATCAGTTCAATCCTATGTATGTTAATTCAGCAGTAATAACTGAAACCTGCTCTCAGATAAATGAGTATAGGACTGTAGCGTTAATGTGTTTAACTGAATAAAAAGGAAATAGATTTATATAAGTTAGACAGCTAAACACAGACATATACTTCTTTAATGTAAATATTTATGAAAAATGAAGATGGCAAAGGCTACCTGAAAAATATATTCATGTAGGTGCTCCATGCTAATCCAATCATATTAAAATAAACTTGCATGATCATGTCAAGAATGTCATATTAGTATGGCAGGCCAGTAATTTCTGACAGGATGGGCCAGTACACAGGATCTGCACATTTTAGGGCTGCCAAATCTGTCAGTGTTCTTGTTGTATTTCTCATAATCCCATTGGCAGTTTCACTCCATTCTGGTTTGTGAGACCATGGCAATTTGCGTTCTTGTGCTCATTTCCTGAAGTGCTCCTTTTCATATTCATTTCCCCCTTTGAATGTTCATACCATTTTTCAGCTGTACAACTGTATTTTCAGTTGTGCCCGTTAATCTACCTATGGATCTGTGCACATTTTCCTCCCTGTAAAATGCCTCTGAAGTACTAGAAATGTATGGATTTCCAAGGCACTCTGTACTGTTGCCAGTTTCAGAAGAGGCAAATAGTGTATTTCTGGGCAGCAATGGGAATCAATTCACTCCTTTCCCATCCAAAATAGATTTAAATGTAATTGGGACACTTGGGCCATTAATGTAGGTAAAGCATTAATGTCAGAGCATGGTTCATGTCCCATGTAACTCAGCTTTAATTGCTGCCCTAGAGGGTGTTCTTACGCAGTAACCACAACCCTCTTAGTTTCAGTGCCAGGTTGCCTATGCAATACCACAGTCAAAATCAGGCAGCAAAGTGGATATTTAACCCCTTCTTTATACTTTATTCCTGCACTCAGTAGCATCTGGTCTGAACACAGCCCCTAAGATATTCAGTTCAGTTTTATATGTACAAGTATTGTTGTCATATGGACTCTTCACCAGCAGACAGAAAGTACTACACATTGTGAATTATTAACATACGGAAAGAAAATGGAAAACAGAAAGGCTGGGGGCTTTTATCTATATGACAGGCTTTTAGAAATTCAAGGATAAAAATAATCCACAGTGAAACATTAACAGGTGTTTGCAAACATGCCCTTACACAGTTGCAGAGAGAAAGAGAGAGGGAGGGAGGGAGGGAGAGAGAGAGAGAGAGAGGGAGAAAGAGAAATATAAACACAGAAGTACATAGATTTCAGATTTATTTTTTAAAGCCCAAATGTTCTCTTCTTACTTTATTAGGCCCTTAGGATATCATCCACCTTGATGGGCATAGATTTTCCTAACTGATTCAGCATTAAGTGGCTGGCATTCTGTGGTAGCATTTAGCTGGGCCACTCTGCTAAATATTTTTGAGCTACATGACAATGGGATTTTCTGAGCATTGAGCAGGTACAAATATCATCCATGAGAATGATGTTACTCCAATTGTTGTTTTGATAACATGTTCTAGGGCTATAATCTTATCAGATAGGATACCTGTTATAGGATGAGGGGGGGGAGAGCTGGGGAGAGAAGTAAAAAGATCTTAGGACTTTATCATACTAGATGAATCATGATCAGAAACAGGATTTAAAAGTAAAAATAAATAAATCAACGCACATGTGGGAGGCTTTTCATGTGACATTTTCCCCAAACAGAAATAACACGAAAATAACGTGAATGGAAAGTGGAAAATAAAAAGGTGTTGTTTTTGTCCACTTTCCATTCGCTTTATTTTCATGTTATTTCTGTTTGGGAGAAACGCATCTGAAAATCATCCCTCATTTGAGGTTTTTTTTCCCCACTTCTAAAATCCCATTTCTAAGAGGGATTCATCTAGTATGATAAGGCTCCTAGAGTGGTATCTGTTGGAGGTGACAGATGTTGCTCCAACAAAATGATGTACTTTATGCTTAAAATGAGAGATGATTAAAATGTCTCACAATTAATTATGGGGGGAAATTCTCTTATGTGTCAAATTAGTACTTTTCAGAACATGGCAGTGATTTCTGCACATCATTGCTAATATTGCTTAGTTCTCCATTTTAAATGTTGGCCCATCCTACAGTGTGGGCTGAGAGCTAGGATTTGTTTCTCTCTTTGCAATATTTAAGCAGCCCCAACAGGCATACAATCTTGGACCAGACCTAAGACTTTTTTCTTCATTGCTTACTAGAAATAAGTGACATTTCCAAAGCTGTCCTGAAATGAACTCAGCTGAACTCTAGGAGCTGAAATATCTCCTCCTCCACCTGCTCCGTATGCTAGAGGTACAAGTGTTGCTGAAACTAAATAGGAATTGACAGGAAGGAGCGTTTAACTGAAAGGGAAATATAAACAAAACTTTTCCCCTCCGGGAAGGTTCTTAGAGTGACCAGCCAAAAATAGGAAAGTCAAGAGTCCGAAGTGTGGTCCAAAGTAAGCACAAGTTTATTTCACCGATCGGGGGCTGGCAGCTCACCCAGAAGGTGCTTCTTTGTTGTCTTACATTCTTATACTTTTTCTATACCTATCTGTATCCTAGCATAAGCCAATTACAAAAGCAGAGCCAATTCCTAATAAGGGTTACTTCCTTACCTAGTCATGAGGTAATCAAACACTGAACAGTTTGAAACAGGGTTCAAAAGTTCATGAGCTAAGCTTTGAAGTCGCTAACAAGGTTTCTTCAGCAATTGCCTTGCAAAGGAAGCTAATTACCAAATAGTTTTGTAGTTAGGCAAGCTACAGGAACTGATAGTGCAGAGTGTGTGTGTACTATGGTCACACACTGGAAAAAAGAGTGGGGGCCATCATAGCCCATGTACTTTTACTCTCTAGCTCATTCTATGAGTCTACTGTCATGTTTCCTTATGTGGTCCATTAACCTCTAGGCCTTGAAGCAAGCAGGTTAGAGAAGCATAGCCATTTCATATTTATAAACTTCAAACCTCTCATAACCATTTTGCTGCCTACTCTTTCTATTCTAAATTGCCAGCCATGTTCTCTCTCTCCCTTGTGTCGTTTCACATGGGAAAAGGGAAGTGTGGAATAGAGATATTGTTATTTCTCTAGTTCTGATCATCTTTGTGGATTAGGGTTGCCAGATCTCAGGATACCACTTCTCTTGGAGGCCCAATTTTTGTGGGTCATCTCCAAGTGATAGATGCAAATTCAAATTCTCATTTTCATGGGCTCAGCTCAACCCCAGTCAGGCAAACAACCTAGTAGCTGGCTGTGAACTTTGCTGAACTTTGCAAAACTAAATAAATTTTAAATCAACTGTTGCCATTTGCAATCCAGATAGAAAAACAGATTCTGTCTAAATATATCTGTGTTCAATAAAAAGCTGTGATCAAGTGTTATTGCTGCTTAATACCTAATGCTTAATGACATCAATAGGCTTCATAAGTGTGACATCACAAGGGTTCACCCCTGAGTCTCAGGTTTTGACCCAGAAATCTCAGGGTTTGGGATGATCCTGACCTGGCAACCTTATTCTGGATGGTGCCCAGAAATGGCTGTTGGGGTCATGTTATGTGCATGAGAATGGGATTTCTACTTTGATGACAATGCTATTGAGATTATCATGTATCTTGCATGTGCTTCAAGTTTGGAATCAAAGTCGTGTATCTGTGAGTTAAAAACACTGGTTAATTTGTTTCTAGATAGACTATTAGGATCCACTTTACAAGTGTACCAATGTTAATATGAAATATGTCTTTAGGGTCTTCTATCCTACATTTTAAGCAGCGTTCATTTTATTGCAGTTAGTTTCCTAAGGGACACCAGAACTGTTTGCTCTCACATTTGTTAGTCAATGCTAAGCTGCTGATATTTCAAATCCTGTTGTAACTGCAAAGGTTTGTACTCGGGGTCAGTTAAACAAAAAAGTGGTGACAGCTTTCTCAGCCCTGAGAGTAGAACAAAACAAGCCAGTGCTACATCTTGTAACAGTCAAGCAGACCCTATTCTCAGAGGGTGACAATGGAAGGAGGGAGGAGTGTTGGTTTCATGCCTGTTTACTTTACAAATACAGTAGAGTCTCTATTATCCAATGTAAACTGGCGGTCCCATAGGTCGGATAGCCAAAAATGTTGGATAATTCGATGAGTCATAGGAAAAGCCTAGCAATCACTATGAAAAGCCTTGAATCACCATGAAAAGCCTTCCAATCATTATAAAAATACAAATTGCAAAAATTTTTTGCTTGGAGCCCTTTCTGGCTGGGGGCGTGGCAAGGACTCCAAGCCACACCCACTGACCTATCTGACATCGGATAATCCAGAATGTTGGATTACCGAGAGTCAGATAATCGAGACTCTACTGTACTTGCTTAAGTTAAGAAGTTCTATAAATGCTCAGTATTTTCAGAAAAGTTGACCATCTTCACCACTCTGAGCTTTTGGTCGGACCAAGAGCCTCAGATGTTGGGGATTGGAATGCCTTGGCCAAGGCTTGTGCATGTGCATGACTTACTTCCTAATAGATTCAGGGCTCATCTCAGTTCCATGTCTTACATGGAATGACATGGAGAGGCTAATAGTTTGGTCTTTCCCAACACCAACATTTTTTGTTGTTGCTGTTATATGCCTTGAAGCTGACTCCAGTTTATGGTGACCCTATCATAGGGTTTTCCTAGCAAGAGTTATGTAGATGAAGGTTACCATAACCTTCCCTGTAGGCTGAAAGAGTGTGACTTGAGCAAGGTCATCCAGTGGGTTTCTATGGTTGAGCAGGAATGCAAATTTAGGTCTCTAATAATCATAACCCAACATCCAAACCACTCCAGCATGCTGGCTCCATGTACCAACATAGCAACAGACGATAATGCTTACTATCAGCAATCAGAGATTTAACTATAGCTCTGCAGACACATGTTTACAGGAAGTCTTATAACTAGAACCTTTTGACACAGCCACTTGTTCTTCATGAATAACTTCTAAACTCACCAATGTTGATTTTGTCTTTAGCAATTTAAGGAAATGATGATGGAACAACCTCAAATGATGGAACAACCTCAACAATTATTATGTGTCCTTGGCTCTTTAGAATGTATTGCTGTTTACCAGATGTCTCTACTAATCAGGAAAATGATCTTGAAATGCTAGATTTATTTTAAAAAACCATTCAGATATGTTCAGAGCCCAGCCCCAATTAGCTTGTGACAAAATTCCCCAAATGGCTTGTGAATCATGAATCTGAATAGTAACCTCCTTGCCCATTCACTCTTTTGGGAAGCTTAATGGCTATTGTTAGGAGCTTATCACATGGCTTACTAAATCGATTTACCTCTATCTGACTTAAAGCTTAATTGGGGCAGCATCCTCATGTTATCAGAAGGTTTTTGTTGCTGAATTTGCTGTCCAAATACATCCTGGGTGCACCCCTGCTTTCAGGAGCACTCCTTGTGGCTCTTTTCGGATCTGAACGTTTTCCAGCTTAAGAAAATGGCCACAGGAGCACTCCTGGAAGGGGAATGCCTCCAGGATGTATTTGGGTGGCAAGTTTGGCAACAAAAACCTTATGATAATATCAAGATGCCACCCGAAGTAAGCTTTAAGGCATATAGAGGTACATCGATTTAGTAAACCATGGAATAAACTCCTTAGTCTATTTCTTCATGGAAGATTCTAAAGTGGGGGTAAGCTCTGCCAAATTGCAGATAGGTATTTCTTAGTTTTGTGTTATGTTTTTTTTAATCATACTAACAATTCTATGTCTATTGTGTCTTTTTTGACACAATAGAGTGCCAGTGAAGATTATATAATGAGAAGAAATACACTCTGAAATCTGCATTCTGAATTCTGAAAACATTAGTTTTTAATTCCAATATTTCTTTGACTTGATTATTAATAGAAACTTTTATTTCTTTTTTAGCCATATAATTATGACTGCTTTGTTCATAGTATAATGTTGCTATCTGTCACAAAATTATCAGCAGAATCAGGGTGAAAAAAGCAGAGCCAAGAGATTTTTTATAATTTAAAGCCATTCAGATTTCATCAGAATTACTGATACATGTGAACCTGTGTGTGTGTTGTGTGCCTTCAAGTCAATTCCAACTACTGTAATTCCCTCTTGTAAAAATGACTTTAAACCTACCCACCCCCAGATTTAACAATATAGAAAAGAAACTGAGCAAGTTAGTGTTATACTATTTTATGAAGAAAATATTTATTGCTATAGTGTTTGTTTTTCAGGATTTTGAAGGGATATAAAAGATTATATCTCAACCAGATTTGGAAGTCTGAAGTTTATCATTTTAATTGATTAAAGCCAGATGCACTTTTCTTCCTCTATTCCTTTTTGATGATGGAGCTTTGGTAATATCTGTCAACAGTTACTTTGTCTGCTTAGTAGGGTAGTTCATTTTCATTTCATTGAAACATACGTTTTACAATATCTTTAAAAAAATGCTTTCCCATTAGTTCAAAACTCGTCAACGCATCTAGAAAAATCATTTATTAGGCTTGTCTGAAACCTGTGTAAAGCAAACAAATCTGGTACCTGTTAAAAGCAGCAACGAAAGGTGAAAGCGCCAAAAGGGACTTATTGAACTTGGCCATCTGGCAAAGCAGTCATGGATTTTCTATGTAAACTGCACAGGTTTTCATGACTTCTTCACAGCGAGGAATAAAGCAGTAATACACTGCTTTCACTTTTGTGACCATGTACTCCCCAATCAAATTATACAACTAGCTACAATAACTACAATCTTTCCCCAGTTTTCAGGGGCTTGGGGAAATTACCTTTTTCAATGAATGATAGACAAGCAATTTAGATGACACAAAAATGCAAGAAAAAAGGCCAGCAGCAAACAAACAAACACTGAGGAGAAGTGATTATACAGTAGTATGGATAAGGAAGAAAAAAAAAGCTTGAGCTGAGCTTAAGTCCAGACAAACATGCACACACAGATTTTGTTGCCTCACTTACAGTATAGATGATAAATAGCATATTTACTAAGCAGTAAATCCCACTGTGTTCAGTTAGCTTACTTCCAGGTAAGTTTCTATAGGACTGCATGAGTGGACTTGGTCAGTGATTTCAGGAAATGTGGGAACAAAGTGAATGAAATTTGCCTTGATTAAGAGAATAAGTCCAACAACCACTAGATACTCTAGAAAGATGTGGCATTGTTGTGATAACAGCTTCTGTAAAATAACATGGTGTCCACCAGTGGAAGCTGTCATTTATTCCTCAAAGCCCCTTGAGAACAATGTTGTTTCACCAAACTGTGCAGAGCCTTATTAAAGAAATAATATCTACTTATTTCTTTACATGAAAGAAATTTATCTGCATGATGTTTTTAGCCTCAAATTTTCCTCCTCAAATCTGCTCTCTCTCTCTCTCTCTCTCTCTCTCTCTCTCTCTGACTGTGTTTTTTAAAAAATGTGGATGATCCATGGCCTTTGGTTTTCCTTCTGTACAAATTTCAACAATTTTTTTTACTGTGAACATTCAGAATGGGCCACAGTAACAAAAGCTTACCTAGACCATAGTAACTCAATACAGGGGCATTATGAGGGGGATGCATGTGTACAGACTGCAATAGGTAACACCTCAGAGGGGGGTTGGTATAGTTGCTCACCGGCTATCCCAATGCATCTGGGCTGCTCTCCTCTGCCAGCCAGGGCACCACTGCCATCCATTGGCTTCAACTACAGGTGTGATGGGGTGCTGCTAACACCTGTCAACCTCTTCTAGGTCTGACAGTATTTCTGGCTGGTCTGGGAAAGAAAGATGGCAGTGGCGGCAGCGCCCACGGATTCCTCCCCTTTCATAAAAGTAAAGACGTCTGTGGCTGCGCCGCCACCATCACCTCCCTTTCCCATCCACCCAGCAGCCCCACCAGACCCAGTGGCTGCTGGTGAAAAGGGGCTGCCTTCCAGGTCTGGTGGGGTTGCTGGCTGGACTAGAAAGGGAGTTGACTCTTTTACCCACTTGGCCAACAGATCCAGAAGGGGCTGTCAAGAGGCAGCAACACTCCCCGCCGATCCATAGCAGCGATGTGTGCCAGGCAGAGTGGAGGTAACAGCATGAGTTACTGCACTGGGGGGACACCACCCTAATGAAGTCGCTGACTCAGTGTAGCACAGAATCAGTACAAAGAAGAAAAATAATTTTCCTGTATTTGTAGGGGATTCCTTATACTTGTAGGGGGCTTCCTGGATTTATAGGACTTTGAACTAGATGGCCTATGTGCTCCATTCTAATTCTGTGATTAGAATTATAGAATTAGAAGGGAGCACATAGGCCATCTAGATCTGATGATATATGGTTCCATGTTGAGTCTGCCCTCCCCATACGCAGGGGTCCATTCCTGACACACACACACCACGTATGGGGAAAAGAGTGTATGCTCAAGTCCCATAGAAAATATTGGGATGTGTGCTGGAGGTGGTGCGCAGGACGCACCCCAATATTTCTGCCAGGGATTGCCTTCTGCCTAAGCTCAAAGCCGCAGAAGGCAAGCCCACCTATGGGGAGGGCTGACTGTAATAAACTAAAGGAGGACACATTTCTATGGGCCATCTAGATCTGATGATCTATGATTCCATGCAATAAACTAAAGGGAAACTGGACACATTTACATCACTAAACAAGAAAGCTGTACAATCTAGAGCCAAATTTGGCTCAGATCCAGCACCATCATTACAAGGCTATTCTTCTCCTTTGAAAAGAAAGTTACCACACTCATGATTATACAAATTGTTGGAAGATATGGTTCTGAATAGGAAGAAGCCTGGACAGTGATACCCATTTTTACTGATGGTTGCTTTGCACTCTTCATAATAAACAGAGAGCACAAATCAGCAATCTGTGGCTAGAAGACAGTCCAAGGTATCATTGTAATTTACATTTATTTTCTGCATTTTCTATTCATTTAGCTCAAGGCAAATTCATAAAATGTTAATATTGTTTAGGTATGAGTCAGTTATGTCTGGTCCTATTTTTAATTTGCTTTCAAATGCAATTGATTGTGACTAGATTCTTTTAAAACTGAGTCATGATTGCTCATCTGGCACACCTTTTCACTTACTCTCAAACAGCAGCAGACATTTCCTGAGGAGCTTTTAATAATCCAAAATGATATTGACAGGGATGAAACACAGGATTTTCCCTCAGAGAATTTTCCTAACCTCTCAACAATCTTTTACCCCCTTCATATAGTGTCAGCTGCTGGCACCAATGTCAGTGGAGTGGTGAATATGCTTTGGGATTTTGTTTGAACTTTAAATGCACTGTCTAGTATTTGGAAGGCATACTCCAAATAGGCCCAGCACCTTGGGTTATGCCAATAAAGTTTGGAGTAAAACCCAGATTTACTGCACCACTGATATGGAAGCTACCAGATGACACTGGCTCTGTGAAAGTCTAGATTCAAGGCCATCTCTCACTTTCTCTGGGATCCAGAATGGGGTAATGATCAATTAATGTGTGAGGGGATCCATAGGGAGAGGTGGGAAATAGAAATAATAATAATAATAATAATAATAATAATAATAATAATAATAATAATATTAAAAAGTCCTAATGATAGTTGTTGCTAAAGAAGTGGCCCTTCTAAGATGACAATAAACATAAGCATTATGCATAAGCATTGTATTTAGGATTCCTAGACAAGTTGCTCTCAGTGTATCACAACCCTCAAAATAAAAGTAAAGTACATGCTTTTAGCTCTCCTGTTGACTTATGGTAACCCATGAATTTCATAGGATTTTCTTATGCAAGGAATACTTAGAGAATACTCACTGCTTTCTTCTGCTTACTTTCTGAGAGCAGATGACATCTGATGCCTTCAGGATATTTTCTAGCAGGAACTGGTAATTGTTATTATGACCAGTTTGAGGGAAGACTCAAAGAGAATTTGTGTTTTCACTAAGAGAAGTTAGGAGTCAGTAGTTTGGTCAGGTGCAATCTCAGGTAGTACAGTGCAAGTGCACAA
Organism: Sceloporus undulatus; assembly: GCF_019175285.1. Lineage (NCBI taxonomy): Eukaryota > Metazoa > Chordata > Lepidosauria > Squamata > Phrynosomatidae > Sceloporus > Sceloporus undulatus. The sequence goes on from NW_024802937.1 coordinate 897,875, forward strand.
GTGCTGATTGCCTAATCAATACTATTAATGTCATTATGGGCTTTTCCCCTAAGTGACACTATTGATATTACAGTAGTAGCATCCTCATTAGTAGAATGATACAACCGTATAGAGGGAGCAGAAGTCACTCCTTGCTACTGCCCCTTTTAACTGCCCCTTTCAGCTACAGTTGTTTCACAAGCTGGGCAGATACAGGCAGTCAGGCATGCAAACAAGTTCCCAGCAGAGGCTGTTGAGGAACACTGTGAGATCCTCTGCAGTCTCACAGGAGTGCAAGGTGTAGGAGAACCATCTGGTATCTTCTTATACCATGGTGGTGGAGAGCTGCTGCCATTGTTACTGAATTTGGGCAGCTGCCTCACTGCCCACACATGGGCTGGCTTCCAGGCATCTTGGGGGCTTGGCTTGATGGTTACACACTGCAAGCCCCCAACATGCCAGGAAGCTGCCACAGAGGAGCAGCTAAAGGTGCCTTTTCCACAGCTGAAAAAGGAGCTGTTGAAAACCGCTCCTTTTTCAGCCGGTGCCACAGTGGATTGGGGCTATAGCATGTGGTTGCCGTGGCCCCAAAATTAGTGTAATGAACAACTCCCTTGTTAAATTAAGGGCAGGCTATATTACACATCTGATAGCCAATATAATTTAGGCTGCCAGAGTCATCAAGCTTGCTTGACCATTTAGCTGCATGTCTTAGCAAGGCTGGTGACAATTTAATGCCTGGATGATGAGCCAAAGCTGTATGGTGGAGAAGAATAAATGATAATGCTGTATCAAAGCACCTGGAGTCCTTTTTTCTGTGATACAATCTTGAGAGACAGTAGGCAGTCATAAAAGCCAAATAATCAGCATCCACTTAGTCACTTTTATCCATTGGTTGCATCATCCACATGAAGCCTGTAACTTCCCTGGACTAAGTCACTGAGAAGAGCCCCCATGAGGTTGCAACAGTGTTATTGTTGTTGTTGTTTGCCTTCAAGTCATTTCATGAACCTAATGCAAACGTACCATGGGCTTTTCCTTGTGAGTTTCTTCATAGGGGGTTTGTCATTGCCATTCTCTGAGGCTGAGAGAGTGACTTCTCAAGGTCACCCAGTGAGTTTGCATGGCCAAGACAAGATTCAAACCCTGGCCTCCAGAGTTGCAGTCCAAGACTCAAACCACTACACCACGCTGCCTATGTAATGGTATACTACTACAAACACATAGTGCATGCAGAAGATGGAGAGGACCTACATACACTGGAAATAAAACAGAATGCTCATTAATTTTTAATTAACAAGTTGAACATATTAGATATTAGTTCTTTGATTTAAAAAACTCTTTGAAGTGTAGTAATGGAAGAACATATGGGAGGTTAAAATTGACAATGTCCCCAACATGGCAAATAATAATTTAAGGAAGCTAAAAGGAATAGTCTTTTCAGCTCCAAACAGAGAGGAAAAATTAGTATATAAATGAGTTTTTTGTCATTATAAAATTATTTTTTGACCAGTCACCCTAAATCACATTAAGTCAGTTTTACTATGAACAGATATCAAAAATATGCAATTATTTCCTTTTGATTCTTTCCAGATGAGAAAATAAATTAAACTGGTATAGCTAAGTACCAACATCAGCTCACAAATAGAAATGTCTCCTAATGCCTGTGTTTTTGTGTTGCACACATATCCATAAATATCTATATATCTGTCCATGCAATCGTGAGAATAGTAATTAGTAACTTCTGTGAATGCAGCCACGTGGAAAAAGATCTGATCTAGTATATACACCCTGACAAGCAGTATGTTCCAGTGCCAAGTTGTGCAAGCATCGCAACTTGTCAGAACTAGGAAGTAATCCATTGTTCTAACAAGTTACTTTTAGTGAGGGCAAGCTGCAGCAAAGTTACTTTTTGTCTGTAATGGTGTGAAGACACACCCAACTAAAGGTGGTGGCAGGTTTGGGTATGCAACACCGGTACCCTGGTGAGATCAAACTCTTTACCCAAAAAGGCTCTGAAGCTGAATGTAAAGTTCAAAAGGGGGGAAATTTAATTTAAAAGACAAAAATAAAGAGTTTTCTCTTCCCCAGCTCTAAACAAAAGATACTTTACAGTTTCAGCAATCTTCCGGATGTCATCTTTCTGGGTCTGATGTCAGTTTGCTCTCCTCACTCAATGGAGCTGGTGCAGGGTCTTTATGCTCCTGAATTCCTTTATTCGCTTGCTGATGGTAACTAAAATGGCTAACCTGGTAACTAAAATGGCTAAAGTGTAAGAAATACCCTTTCTGGCTGTCTGGGCCTGTTTGCCACCAAAAGACAGCTCTCTGCCTGCTCACAGCAAAGACAGCTCCAAACTAAAAGGCTTCCAGCTCCAACAGAGCATGCTGGGAAAGGGCAAACCAAACCTGGAAATAAAGCAGGGGATCCTACAGCTCCTCCCACAACTAATACAAAGAACTTTTCCTACACTAAACATACTATGGCCTGAACCAATGTGAAAGAAAATGCAGGGGAAAATTCAATCAGTCCTGGCAGGACATCACAAATGGCCTTGGCTACAATGCAGCCTAACTTATCTGATGGTGGGGGGGGGGCAGAGGCATTTTTTCCCCAATGTGCAAGTTATTGTTAACCATATTTGTGTCTATTGGCTACATTTTTTTCCTTTCTTTCTTGAAAACATGCCAGGGCCAGCAATCAGTCACTTGAGGGCCAGCACTATGGACTACTACTTTGAGTAGCACTAGTTTATTACTTTTCAAGTGAAACAGGAACAGATTTTCTGCTTTTATTTATTTGGGAACAAAAGGTGGCATTTAAATTTCTATTTGGAAATTTAAAACAAGAATTGGGATCCTACATAACTAACAAGGGAACACATTATATGAGCTGGACAAAAGGAAAAGATGATGAAAGCAACACAAGGAACAACTATATAAAAGAGATTTTTAAAAGGCAGATACCATCAAGGAGAAAACATTTTGATGAAGAACCTAGAGTTGTAGAAATCATTGTGGAAGCTTCTTTCAAAGCACATGGGAGAAATAAATCATCAAGAACAGATGGCATACAAATAGAGTTGTTTCAAGATATAGAGAGAATCCATTCACATTCCAACTAAAATTTGCCAACACATATGGAAAACTAAACAATGGACCACAGAATGGAAATTCCCTATATAAAACCCCAAGAAAGGGACCACTAGGAATTACAGTAACTGCCAGACCATTGATGTAATCTCCCATAAAAAGAAAGAATCAATATTTTACAATGAAATTTTTTACGATGTATGGAGCAAAATTGGATCAAGAAAAGGAAGAGGCACTAGAGAGCACATGGCAGAAATGCTTAGGCTAATGGAGCACACCAAAATATTTCAAAATAAATAAACCTGTGCTTTAGAGATTATAGCAACACATTTTACACATAGATCATGTAAAATTATGGATCACCCCAAAAGAAATGGGTGTGCTTTAACATTTGGTTGTTGTGATACATACCTTATACTCTGTACAAGAGGCCACTGTCATGACAGAATAAGGAGTTTCCAGTTGCCAAGGCAGTCAAACCAAGATGTATTTCATCATCCTATCTATTTAATTTATATGCAGAAAATATCATATGGAAAGTGGGATTACACTAGGAGGAAAGAAGTATTAAAACTGGGAGAAGGAGAATAAACAATTTAAGATATGTAGATGACATCTGTTTATAGCAAGAAATAGCAAAGGCTTGGAATGACTGTTGATGAAAGATAAGGCAGAAAGTGAAAATCAAGCTTACATCTGAGTATCAAGAAAACAAAAATAATGACAGCACAGGATTTACATAACTTGAAAGCAGATGATGAACATATCAAAATAACTAAAAGATTTTATGTACCTTGGCTCAGACATTAATCAAAATAGAGAGTGTAGTCAAGAAATCAGAAGAAAGCTAAGATTTACATATTCAGATATGAAGGAACTAAGTAAGACCCTCAAGTGTAAATATATAAATACCAAAGTCAGCCTCATCTGTGTCACATTTCTGATTTCTGTATACTGTTGTGAAAGTTGGACAATGAAGAAAGCTGACAGGAAGAAAACTAAGGCGGGTTACAGACCGCCATTAAAGTACGTGCAGAGCGTGTACTAAGGTTAGGAAGGGGCGGTGCTCTGCGCGCACAAAATGGCAGAGGCAGTTCCACACGACCGCCGCCATGATGGCATCATGAACGCGCTGCCTCCAAACGAGGCAGTGCGGACGTGACGCCATCGCTCCGCACGAGGGCGCTTAACACTCCCTTTCCACGGAGCAGCAAGGAGCTCCGAAACGGAGCTCCTTGCTGGTCTGCATCGCTGGGTGCAGCCTTCAGACAGCTGCGCCCAGCAACGCAAGGGAGAAAGGGGCCAAGCGGCCCCTTTCTTCTCCTCCCCGCCCCTGTGGGGTGTCCTTGGGGCTTGAAGCCCCAAGGACACCCCTTTCCAGGCTGTGGGGAAGCGGCCTTTTGCTGCTTCCCCGCGGCCCGGAAAGCGGCGGATCGGGGCCTCAGCGGCTGCCGTTGTAGCCACTGAGGCCCCGATACACCGGGGAGAGGCGCGCCTACAGGCCGCCCCAAAGGGGTGGTCTGTAACGCGCCAAACTCATCTGAAATATGATGTTGGAAGAGAGTTCTACAGATGCCACATACCAATTTTTTTAAAAAAGTTTTGAAAGGCCATGATGACTAAACCCAGAGTATCATGCTTTGGACTTATCATAAGATAACTCATTGGAAAAAAATAATAATGCTTAGTACAGCTGAAGGAATAGGAAAAGAGGAAGACTGCATTCCAGAAAGAATTCAGTCAAGGAAGCCATGTTTCAGAGTCTGAAAGACTCTGTATGTTGTATGTAGAAGATGACTAGATAGTAAATAACACTGTGTGTGAGTGTGTGCATGTTTTGAATCTGAGCAAATGGGAGGGGTTGGAAGAAGGGTCATAGGCTGCAGCTGGGAAGCATTGTTTTGCAATGTCTTAATGATGATGATGATGATTTATTTATATCCTGCTCAATCACAGGGAATCCAGGCAGGTTACAACAATAAAAAATACAATTAAAAATGCAAACAGATTCAAAATAATCCCTTTCCCAACGCAAGTCTTGTGAATTTTAAAAGAGTTCCCATGGTACAATATTTGAATCGATCATTTGGAGAAATTGAAGAACATTTTCCTGTACTGTATTTTCCAATAGCACAATGGCAACATGTTGGTGATGAGCAACCAAATGAGTTACCTTTCTGGGATGTAGGAACAGGAGCAATGACCAATTGGATGATAAGAGTGATGAATAAAACCACCACTTCCTTTTTAAATGTAACATCCCATGCTCTGCAATCCACTTTTTGTTGGTCTTGTTTTCATTCAATATATTCTCAAACAAATTGCTATGAGGAAAGCAGTGCTTGTCAGCATCGTCAGGTTAGGTCAGATATTCTTTCTCCCACATGGCTTCATCCGCTGAAATGCACCATGTAGAGACTTTTTAGAGTGTTTGAAGTGAAGCCATATTTCTCAGTGTGGGATTCAAGCAAACAGTAGGGATGTCTTTAGAAGGTCATGCTATCAAAGAAAAGCTTCTGCCCTGCTTGATCTCAGCGATACAGGTTCATTTTACCACCAAGCACTTGAAAGCAAAATATGTGGAGGTAAATGTATATTTCCTGCACCAATCTATACAGTGGTTAGATGCAAAAGAGGCTGCACTTACTGTCTCTCTTTGCTTGGCTATTGGGAAAAGATGATGTAATCTTGTATAATTTATTGGCTTTGAAAAAAAATCAATCTAATTTCCAGGAATATATTTTAATCATTTCTGTCCATTGGGAAAACATTAATATTGAGAAAACAAAAGGTACAAGTTCTTGATTATATGTTATAATGCACTGAATTAAAGTTTTCATAAATCAACCCAAATTCTCATATAAATGTTCATTGTTTTACCTGGCCCATCCTACTGATTGTATGTGGATTATATCTACCCAGTATTAATTTGAAAGTGTTTAGCATTGTACAGGACATTTTTTGGAGTATATATTTTTGTTCTGTACCAAAGTCTGTTTACATTCCTTGTATACATGCCTGCTAAGAAGCATGTTCTAATGGGTCTGGTGGGGACTACCATCAGGTCAATGAAAAAATTTAAATGTAACTAAGGCCTGTTATACACTGCCAAAATAAAGCTGCTTCGAGTCTCTTTGGAAGTATGCTGTTTAAATGATGCATGCATCCTAAGAATCCGGAAGCTGCACCAAAGCTGCACTCCAGTGATTAGGACTGGAGTGTGGCTTTGGCGCGACCTCCAGACTCTTAGGACCCATGCATCATTTAAATAGCATACCTCCAAAGAGACCCAAAGCAGCTTTATTTTGGCAGTCTGTAACAGGCCTAAATGTGCTCCATAGTTATGTATTATGAGAAGCTGCTATCTACTCCAAAGAGGAAAAATTAGATATTTGAAATTCATTGTCTTTCTGTTAATGATATAGAATAAATTCAACAAAGTGACATATTTCATTGAGTGACTAGTTGAACATAGAGGTCAACCAACCCAGATATGTTGAACATCAACTCTCAGAATTATTCAACCAGCTATAATTTTAGTCCAAAAAGAAAGAAGAAATATTTACCTAAAGTCATAGCATTGAGCCATGGCAGTTAAAGTGATTATCAAACTAGATTATTTCTGCAATGTAGATGCAGCCTAAATGAAAAATATGAGGAAGACTAAAAGGAAAGATGAAGAGAAAGAGCAGAGAGAAAAAGAAATGTTCATAGGATAGGAAGGGAGATATGACAGTGCTTGGTCTTCAGTGAGATGACAGAAGAGGGGAGGAACACTTGAGTAATGGAGAGAAGGAGAATGGAGGAAGAAGAAAAAATTGATGAAAAGCAGGACTGGGGTGAAGTATTCAGTGGATGAGAAGAAGCACTGAGTTAGGTGGGTAAATGAGAAAGGCAAGAGGATGGGTACCCATGTAGGTGAAAAGGAAGAGGATGGGGTGGGAAGTCTAGGGTTTCCAATGTGTGCAAATCTTATTATGTGCACACAAGTGGACTCTGACGTAGAGCAACCCCATCATAAGGTTTTCTTGACAAGCCTCATTCAGAGGAAGCTTGCCATTGTCCTCCTCTAAGGCTAGGAGTGTGATTTGTTCAAGGTTGGTCAGTGAGTTACCCTGGCAGAGCAGGGATTCAAATCCTGGTTTCCTGGAGTTCTAGTCAAATACGTATTAGAGTCAGTGAATCTTTGTACTTCTTCTGCTGAAAAAAAAAAGTTTACCAGAAAGAGAGCAGATATCCTAGACATCCAAAACTTGGCATATATTCTAAGTGGATTCTTAGGACGTGCACTTAGGAAATGTTTTTTAATGAACTAATTTGAATTAATTTAAACATATCTCTTCATCTGAACCCTATAGTTCACCTTCAATGGGTAGGGAGAAGATTGTCCAAACTTGTGTATAGATTGGCATTTGGCGCAATTTGAAGCCAGGCAGCAGTACTCTAGCAATGGGGTTGACTTCTTCCTCCTAGCCTGATGTAGATCAGCCCCCCTCATAGGCATGCGTGGAGTGAGCAGATCCATCCCTCAGTGAACTATAAAGGTTCAACATGACATTAGGTCTCCTTAGATGTTCTGGCAGCCGTGCTTTCACTCAGTTGGGCTGGTGTGTCAAATATTTATAACTGTCTGAAGGCTGTGGCATATCAAACGAAGGATTATTCCAACCCATACAAATACTTTAACCAGCAAAACAGGAAGATAATTAAGAGAATAACACAGCTAAGACAATGGCAGTATTCTTAGTAAACAGAATGTTACTTTCTGCTGTAGTTATTGCTTTTAAGAATTAATAAGTAGCTAGTCAATATTTTATAAAAGAACATACAGTTTACAGGGCATCTGATTTTTGCTTTCATATGTATTAGGAAAGATAGTGCCAGTGGGAGTCACTTGCCAATTTATGTATTTCATTGAATTTAAAAATCCATTGCATGTATCTGTTTGCTGGATAACTGAAAGTGCTTAAAACAAACAGAGCTTGCTTATAAAAAATGTTGATTATTACATTCAAAAATAAAAAGATTTGTTATTCTTCCGCAAGAAGAAAAAAAGATGCAGAGCTAGTGGGGAAGCTAACTGTGCGTTCTGCTCATGTCTTGGTGAATAAAACATGACCTACATTACATAACTCTATTACACTACTAGAAACATGTATTCATTGCCAGTTACTATGGTGATGTGCATAATAGAAATACATACAGATGCGTGACGAAGGCAGCAATGTAATTTTATACAAAGTCAGATACACCATAGATAACATTGTCAACTTTGGGTGCCTTTGCAAAACTTGGTTCTTTAGACATCTTAAATCATATCACGTATTCTGAATTCTCAGGCATCTTCTCATCTCTTGAAAAAACTGGGGATGGACAGCCCATTTCCACATATTTTCCCTTTGGTTACAGCAACTCAAATATTAACTCCCTCTGATTATTATGCTTATTGCAGTCATTCATAGAAGCAATGTTAATAACAATGACTGGAATTCTGCATTGCCTACTTAGTTATGTATGTGTAATTGAGTAGCATCTTCTTGTGCAAACCCATCCACCCCCCAACATACTTTGCCAGGCATTCCCAGATTGGGCAAAGGAAGTTCATTTCGTTAGAGATTCCTAGAGAGACGATATTAATTAAAACAGCAAATACAGTAATAAAATCTGCAAAGGCCAAAGCCGCAAATGTGGAGGGCCAACTGTAGTGTCATGATCATGACTATACAGTGGTTATGAATATGGATCATTTACAGATCCATCACTCATAGTTATGCATTTATAACTGCAACACTAAATTATAATATTATTAATGAGGGAAAGCTGATGCAGAGCAAAGACTATGACTTACATCCTGCTAGTTATTTAGGGCCCAAACAGGCAGGCCAAAATAAAGCTGCTTCGGGTCACTTTGGCGATATGCTGTTTAAATGATGCATGCATCCTAAGAGTCTGAAAGCCTCACCAAAGCCACACCCCAGTCCTAAAGACTGGAGCACAGCTTTGGCACAGATTCTGGCCTCTTAAAATATGAGTGTCATTTAAACAGCATACCTCCAAGTGACCCAAAGCAGCTTTATTTTGGCCTGTCTGTTCGGGCCCATAGTCAAGTGTTGGTTCAATGTATGCCTATGTATGTCTTTTGTTGTTATTTTTTCCTTTCTCTTTTTTTTTTTTTTGTCATTCCAGAGGTTTGTATTCTCTTTCTCCACAATGATCAAAGCCACCCTGCAGGGCTCACCATTTTATTACATTAGTTTCCATTCCACAGCTATTCAGTGTTTGGTGGAGTGTGGGGTGTGATGAGGTGGGGAGATCAGGGAAGCATTTTGCTATGTCATCATAGCCAGATTCAGAAAGATTACATTATCTGCTGGTACCTTCAGAGGATCCTGGCAGATGATGTTATCAGTCTGAGCAGGAGTTGAAACCCTGGTTTCCTGCAGTCTTAGCTGAACATTCAACATTATACCATAGTGACTCACTAAAGCACGTTGGCCACTCAGTAATACGCTTCATTGCCAAGTATTAGGAAAACGGCAGTGGTATTTGATATGTGATGGCCAGGGCCAGATTGAGATGTGTTGAAGCCCTAAAATATCCCATGTTTTTGGAATTGCCCTTGTTTCCCCCCACCTGAACATCTCTTATTTTACTCCTCTTTCCTTTCTTTGTAGGTAGATGACCGTCATAATCTGAAACCATCATATGTATCTTACTTATTGGGATTATAATCCTGGCACTGATGGCAGCTCATTAACATGTACATTACCACTAGATGCTACATTCATCAAGTGAGAAAACCAGACCTTGAATCCTAGGTTGTTTGTGTGTGACTGTGTGTGTGTGTGTGTGTGGAAGGGCCCCTCTCATTCACAGAACAGAGTATTCTGCTGGTGGAGGGAGAAGGCAGTCATTGTTCATCAGCTCTTCTGTCCCACAACCTCCCTGCAGAGCTCCAGACAGTCAACCAGGTTGTGGGTGTATTATTGCATTTCAGGAACTGCTGCCTTTTAATGGTTTTTAATTATATTAATATTTAATTTTCATTAAAAATACAATTTAAAACTATAGTTACTGGTAAGTGTTTTTACTTAAATCTCTGTTTTGTAAGGTCGAGGGTCAGCCTTGGGCAAAAAAGCAGTGTATAAATAAACAATTATGAATGCTATTATTGTTCAAGAAGACCTTCCTACAGGAAGCAAACTCCTCAAAGAGTTCAAGCCAACTAAAGTTAAATTTTAAACAGATGTCCCCTGAATCTGTGTTTATTTGATCTGAGGGGTGAAGAGGTGGTTGATGGTGTCTATTATCTACAAACACATAGCATCTGTGGGGGGGGGGGGTGTTGCCTTGATTCATAAGAACACCCTTTCCTTAACCAGGAACCATGTCCGGCAAACTACTCATATCGAATGTATTTACCTGACCCTGAAGGCCAGAGACAGTTTAGGGATTCTGTTGGTCTACCGGCCACCCCGTGCGCTAACAGACTCCCTGGCCGAGCTGACACAGCTGGTCTCAGAGCTGGTGCTGGAGTCCCCTAGGCTTCTTGTCCTGGGGGACCTCAACATCCCCATCGAGGCCAGCCACAGTCCAACTGGTGCGGCTCGGGAGTTCATGGCTACCATGACTGCCATGGGCCTGTCTCAAATGGTCACAGGGCCCACGCACTCTGCTGGTAATACGCTTGATATGGTGTTTTGCACGGACATGGAGATACCGTGGGCAAAGGTAACAAATATCTCCGCCTTGTCATGGACGGATCATTTCCTGGTAGAGGTCAAAATCAAGGCATCTACCCAGATCCCTCCCGGGGGTGGCGGACCTGTTAGGATGGTCCACCCTCGAAGGCTGATGGAACCCAAAAGGTTCCAAGAAGCCCTAGAGGGGTATATGGTTGGAACTGACGGCGATTCTGTTGATGCCCTGACAAACATCTGGGATACTGATCTCTCCAGGGCTATACACAGTATCGCTCCCAAGCATCCTCTCAGACCTGCTTCCAAAAAAACGGCCCTGGTATACGGAAGATCTCAGGGATAGGAAGCGGGTTTTGTGATGACTAGAGCGCAAATGGCGAAGACACCAGGACTTAGCCGACAAGGCACTCCTAGACTCTCTTTTGGAGGCCTATGGAGTGGCGATAAGCACAGCAAAGAACTCGTTCTATGCTGCACGTATCGCGTCCACGGAGTCGCGTCCGGCAGAGCTGTTCAGGGTAGTGAGGGAGCTCACTCAGCTACCCTCCTCCCTGAACTCTATTTTGGAACCATCCAAGGCCTGCTGTGACAAGTTTAACAACTTCTTCGTGGATAAAACCTCTCGGATAAGGGCTGATCTCGACGCCAGCATTTCTTCAGGAACCAGAGTAGAGGTCTCCAGAGCTTCTGTGGACTCAATTGTACTGGATCATTTTGAGTCGGTGAGTACTGAGGAAGTGGACAAGATCCTTCGAAGTGTTAGGAAGACAACACGCTCTCTCGATCCCTGTCCCTCGTGGCTAGCGGCTCAGGGGGGGCGGCTGTAACTATCATGTTCCACCGCATAATCAATGCATCACTCAGGGAAGGACGATTTCCATCCAGCTTAAAATTGGCCATAGTAAAACCGCTGTTAAAAAAGCCCTCCCTAGACCCCCTGATGCATAATAATTATCAGCCTGTTTTGCTGCTACCTTTTTTGGGGAAGGTGATCGAGAGGGCAGTTGCAATCTAGCTTCAATCGGTCTTGGATGATACTGATTTTCTAGACACATTTCAAACCAGCTTCCAGGCAGGCTATGGAGTTGAGACTGCCATGGTCGCCCTGGTCAATGATCTCTGTCTGGGCATGGACAGGGGTAGCGTGTCCCTGTTAGTGCTCTTAGACATCTCAGCGGCTTTCAATACCATTGACCTTGGTATCCTTCTGGAACGCCTGAGGGAGTTGGGGTATCGGGGGCACTGTGCTCCAGTGGTTCCGTTCCTACCTCTTGGGTAGATTCCAGATGGTGCAGCTGGGGGACATGTGCTCTGATAAGAGGGCGCTCACATCTGGTGTCCCTCAAGGAGCCATTCTGTCCCCCATGCTATTCAACATTTACATGAAACCGCTGGGAGAGATCATCTGTAGACACGGGGCAAGGTGTTATCAGTACGCTGATGACACCCAAATATGTTTCTCTATGTCTCTGACTGATGCAGTGACCAAGGATGGCATCTCTCCTCTAGATGCCTGTCTGGAGTTGGTAATAGGCTGGATGAGGGAAAACAGATTCAGTTTGAATCCAGAGAAAACGGAAGTACTCGTGATAGGTTCTCCGGGCCCGGGGAAGGATATTTGTCCACCTGTCCTGTACGGGGTCACGCTCCCCTTGAAGGACTCCGTTCGCAGTCTGGGGGTGCTTCTGGACTCGTCGCTCCACCTTACATCTCAGGTGGATGCAATGGTCAGGAGTACCTGTTATCAGCTTTGGCTGATAGGCCAGCTGCGACCTTACCTGGGCCGGGGGGACGTTGAAACAGTGGTACATGCTCTGGTGACCTCTCGGTTGGATTTCTGTAATGCGCTCTACATGGGGCAACCCTTGTACCATACTCGGAAGCTACAACTGGTTCAGAACATGGCAGCAAGACTGGTCACTGGATCCTCCAGGACCAGCCACATAACACCTGTCTTGAAAGATCTACATTGGCTGCCTATTCGCTTCCGGGTGCAATACAAGGTGTTGGTTATAACCTATAAAGCCCTAAATGGCTTGGGCCCAGGGTACTTGGAGGACCGCCTCTCCCCATACAATCCGCCCTGCGCTCTCAGATCAGCCAGGAAGCAACTGTTGAGGGTTCCAGACACAAAACATGCTGCAACTGCTCAGAGGGCGTATTCTATCTTGGCCCCGCAGCTCTGGAACTCTCTTCCCGGCGAGCTCCGCTCAGTCACCTCCCTTGACCAATTTAGGAAGAGGTTAAAAACCTTCCTCTTCGAACAAGCCTTTCCCCAGACATTGTAACATCTGTTATCTCCCCACTGCACACTGCACATGCACTTTTGAGTCAGCTAGTCTGTATGTTTTAGCTTGTATTTTTTAACCTTGTTTTAATTGTTTTTATATTGATGTATTGATTGATTGTTGTTACAATTTGTATATTGTATACAATACAATGATCTACCCAGGAAAAGCGGGCTACAAATAAATGATTATTATTTATTATTATTATCGTCCAGAAGTGTAGCTGTATTAACTTGTTGCAGGAAAAATAATAAAATCAAATAATAATAAAAATAAAAAGTTATGTGAAATCATTGTACGCACTTTTCACTGTACAACAGGAATGTGCAATACACAACCACAATATGCAATGTGCAACCATAGTGTGTAACACTGCTGTGTGTCCAACTCCACTACAGAATATGTCTGTTGCACTGCAGAGAACAATTTGCTCCACATCCACAGTGTGGCTTACACATGCATATGTCACCAACAGAATACTGGCCTTTATCTAGCCCAGTGGTCCCCAAACTATGCCCTTTAAGGGATTTTAGAGTTGTAGCTTGGTAAGACACTGGAGTTTTCTGGATAAGAATTCTAAATGTTTGTCCCTAAATCCCAGGATTCCATGGGATATTGCCATGGCAGTTAAAGTTGAATATAGGCGGGTTACAAACC
>NW_024802937.1:911990-993587 GCF_019175285.1 Sceloporus undulatus
GGATATTGCCATGGCAGTTAAAGTTGAATATAGGCGGGTTACAAACCGCCATAAAGTACGCGCTCTGCGCGTACTAGGGTTAGGAAGGGCCGTATTAGGGTTAGGAAGGTTCTTACCTTCCTGACGGCCCTTCCTCCCAGTACGCGCGGAGCGCGTACTTTTTTGCGGTGCCCATCCACATGGGCGCCGCCATGCTGACGTACTGGACGCTGTGCGTCCAGACGTGTCGCAGCGGAAGTGACATCGCGAGGGCGCACTCCACCCCTCGCGGCGCCACTTCCGCGTTCAAAAAAGGAGCGGCATTTCGCCGCTCCTTTTTTGCTGCGCAGGGAAGCCTCGTGGTCTGACAGCTGGGGCTTCCCTGCGCAGCGAATGGTGGCGGCGGGAAAACGGCCCCTTGAGGGCCGTTTGTAACCCGCCATAGTGTTCTTACTCTGTAGTGTGAAAGGGCCACTGGTCCTGAAGCAAGTGGGAGAGCCTGCCTCAGAGTGTGCTGGGTGGAAGAACCTGGCCTGTTGATAGAGGATGATCCCCTCCAGCCCAAGTTTGTGTAGTGAGAGATATGTTCTCACAATAGCAAAAGTATAAAAGAAGGATTCGTTGACATCAGAGTTTCTTTGAAAGCACCTAAACCATGGAGTTCAACATAATCTTTCCCATGGAGGGGATGGAATATACAAGAATATATTTTATATGTCGTTAAAGTAAACTTGCTAGGTCTCTGGACTGTAATAAAGAATTGTTGTTGTTGTTGTTGTTGTTGCACAAGAATGTATGATGGCTTGTTTGGTTACTTTTTAAAGGTCTTCCTATAGCTATGGGAAATAAACATGCCATGCCACAAAAATGCTCTAGAGAGCTAATTATAAATCTAGTTAATCTGAATCTCACCTAAGACTGAAGCAAGGAAATAACTACAGCACTCAGTGTATTGTTACTATGTTTTTACCCAGAAATCATTTTAGTCAAATTTTATATAGAAGTGTTCATCACACTTGGGTCTTTTGAATTTATTGATTGTTTGTTGTCTTCATGTTAACCACATGTGTCAAAATGCAATTGTATTTGGGGAATTTTTGTGCTGTCCAAACTGATAGAAAATTACAATGCTCAGCTCTGTAAAGATCAGTTAAAAGCACCATAGACTCATTATGGTTGTCAACTTAACTTTCATCAATAAATTGACAGAATTTGACTAACTGAATGACTAGTAGTTAATTGATAAAAGTTTTTTTAAAAAACTCTCTTTGTCTTCATACTACAGCTCATCTAGGGAACTAGTCACTTGTATTTCTGGCCAGATCCACAGGTGAGGCACAGGTGAAAACTAAGGAGATATATTGTCAGAGTATTAAATTCTGAGATTACTACTGAACACCAAGGACAGGAGAATGTTTGGAAGAAAAGAGGATAGGTCTAAAGAATGCTCTAATTTGCCACAAGGGAGCTGCAGTTCTTTCTCAGTACATCACACCTGCTCAGCTGAACTAAGGAAAAAACAAAATACCTTCCAGGTGTTCTTTTATAACAAGATTTCATTTCACCTACCCAGCAATTTTCATAGCCTCATAATTTATCAGCATTGATTCACTTTCTTTATTGGAAAGAAGAGTACACTCAGTTCTCAAGGCAGGTAACAAAAGACTAAAGACAAATATAAACATTTCATAACAATTAAATGTGAGCTCCACTGAAAATAACAAAGACTTATTCTGTATCCTTTGACAGATATCACTTCAAACTCCCCCAAACCAGTGTTTTATCCTAGCAGGATGATCAAAATCATCAAAACAAGCCAACAAGAATGTCTCCATGTTAGAGCTTTATTAGTGGGGGTGGTGTAGTATTAAATTTAGCTAGTGATAATTTGTTGTTATCCTAGGGTGGTTTTATTTTTTGAAGAGACAGGTTGAATGTGACAGCCAATCTTCCTCTGTAATGTCTCCACACTACACAGTTATAGAAGTTTGATATACTTCAACAGTCATGTCTCCATCCTATAAAATTCAGGGATTTATAATTTAGTATGGTACTTAGAATTATGCATTTCCTGCTCTTCCTCAAGTAGTGTCTTGGACCAGTGTCTCTCTGACAGAGAGAAAAGAATCTAACAAAAACAAATATTGGATGAACATATATTTGTATTTAATTGTTCAGCTAGTGTGCCATTTCTAGTTTGTAGAGTAAGGCAGACCGCTTGGTGGATGTAAAAAAACCAACAAGTTGAACAGCTAGTAGCGTTCTGATATCATCCTTACCAGCTTTCAAATATATCAGTAGCAGGATTTCATTTGTATAGACAATACCAAGAGTGAACTGATATTTTATTAAACTCAGAATTAAGTAGAACATCCACCATAAGATTTCCTCAGCTTCCTTCTTATTACTGAAACAAAAAACATGCAACAAATACCAGCTATAAATTTTTGGTTATAGACTGAGAAACTGATTGATATTAATCTTTCTTGATAACAGTATTGTATTAGAATTCAAAGGCACAGCCATGTTAGTCTGCAAAATCAGTATGCAAAGGGATCTTATGGTACTTTTGAGACTTAGGAGATTATCACATTGAATTTAAAATGACATATCCCTGATGGGATAA
Organism: Sceloporus undulatus; assembly: GCF_019175285.1. Lineage (NCBI taxonomy): Eukaryota > Metazoa > Chordata > Lepidosauria > Squamata > Phrynosomatidae > Sceloporus > Sceloporus undulatus. The sequence goes on from NW_024802937.1 coordinate 914,596, forward strand.
ATTTGCTTTTAATTTTAAAAGTGGGTGTTATCACATGCAGCTGCAGCCGGGTGAGGGCAGCTCATGTGCAACCTGGGTCCCAGATGAACTTATCCAGCAGCTTTTCAAAAACAGGAGCTTGCCATTTTTGAAAAGCTGCTGGATAAGCACGGCTGGGATCTGGGCTGCATTCGGGTTTCACTTGCCTGGCTGCGGCTGTGTGCGATAACATTTGCTTTTAAACATGACTTTATCCTGTTAGGGATAAGTTGCTTTAAATTCAGTGTGATAACCTCTTAACTGAAAAACAGAAATTTTTATTCGCAAGGGAACAATCTACACGAATCTCTTGGATATTCTTCTGGCTTAAAGTGCAATGAATCAGCTAGGAAAGATCTACAGCAGCATCAAGTACATTGGATATCTATTTTGCAATATTATGTGCAAATAGAGCATGGGAGACTACTCAATTCAGCAAGATCTCTAAACATTATTGCTGGCTATAAATGACAGTAAATTAGCTGTATGGAGACATCTTGTCACATATTTTGTAAATGGAAGGCTGCACAATTTGGGGGTAGCAATATCATAAATGCACAAACAAAATAGCTTAGGCAAATAGTCCTGCACAATAAATTAATGTGGATTCACAGGGCAAAATAGCCCAGGCAGAGATAAAAGCCCTAAATATGAATATTAGGACCTCACATAATTAGCACTCCATAAAAAGAGTGGTGACACCCTCAGACCCACCCCTTTTGATTGTGTCCCTGTCACCCAGTCTTGTTGCTTTCCTCTAAATTTTGGAGAAAAGAGGGTGAAGATTGCAGATCTAGTTCATGAGGGGCCTAAGAAGACAGACTACATAATACATATACATATATACACACAAGTACACAGAGACCTGACCTGGATCAAAAGCTTGGTTAGGGGCAAGATAAACATTTTTCCTAACCATTTTTTAAAAAAAATTATCCTACATGGCAATTAAAAAAAAGTCCTTGTTAGCCATAGATTATCCCCCCCCCCCCCCTTTTATCTTTTTAGCCCATGTACGGGGCAAGGACTGGTAAATTTAGTAAAAGAAAATAAACTAAAACCTGGTGTGGGAAGCTTCAAACCTTCCCTGTCCACATGCAAGGCCAATATGGATTAGCCTCTGCTCACCTCTTTAGAAATGAAAACAAAAACAAAAAACCTCAGACGTATTGTGATTTTAATATTAATATCTAATATAATACACCAGACTCAGCAAATAAACAAGATGCAGTACTTTAAACCAGTAACACTATTCAAAGAGTATATAAAGGTACAAGAGAATAATACCAATATATTTATTTTCTTACAGTACTTTGGAATATGGCATGATCATACAGTGGCATTTGGTAAGTGGTTCTTTTAGCTCTCATTAAATATTCAAAGAAATGAACTTATCTTTGAACTAGACATTTACATTTGGGCTGCTAATGAGGACTGTGCTCATTCATAATTGTCCTTTTAAATGGGACAAAAATGTTTTATTTCTTATAGATACAGTATTTGATCATGAGAGAAATGCTCATATTTAAATGGCCACACATTCTTCTGATTACCAGAATTTCATTGAAACAAAAATTAATTGCCTTTGACATATAAAACTTCTGGAAAATAATATTTTCTACCTCTGATGAATCCTATCTTGAATTTCCAATCCACCAAGAGCAGCATCTTAATTTTTGTTGAACAGAATTGTAAAAGTGTGTGTGGTGGGGAAGTACTAGATGCCAAGTTGAGATAGGCCATGCTGCATGAAATGGAAGATTTTCAAGAAAGAGACAAGTGTGGGTCATAAGATAATCATAGCAGACACTGCAAAGACAAAACAAGACCCCACAATATTTTGAAGATTTTGAGCCAAAGTATATGTTGTCATTGTGTAGAGTAAAGGCTTTAAACCTATCCACCCTTAAGTTCAACTTCTGAAGTCCACAAATTGCCCAGCAAATGTTATTTACCTTATGGCCAAAATAAACATATGAATGGTTGTATGTTTGTAGTTTGCCTGCTGACTTTTTGTTGGTGACTGTTGGAAAGCTTCCTTTCTGGGATTAAGACATGGTAATTTCTGTGAAGATCACAGCTTTGCAAGAAGGAATTTGATATCTTCCCCTTTGTCACACCTACTTGGGTGATTGCAGAGTAATTTATGTACTAAGAGCTAGTCACACCAATTGCAAGCACACAATTCATGTTATATCTACACTTGGTCTAAAGTTGGAATAAACCTTACCTTCTGAAGAAACCTTACAGTTCAGAGACGGTTTCTGTTACGAGGGTTACACTTTTCTCCCCCATCCCCACCGTTTCTCTTAATTTTCATTTAGCTTATTGGGACACCATGATTAACATGGGAATTTTAATCATTTGATCCTTCTCTCCCGACCCCAACAGGCAACCATTCACTGTTTTAATGTCTTGTTCGTAGCACAATATTCCCCAATGCCTAAGCTCCCCGAATCAGTGGATATGTTAGAGTGCACATTTCCTATTTCCACAAATGAAATTTACATTAACATTTATATCAGAGTGGGTAACTGTAAGAGCCTTGGGGGCTATATTACCCCCCCCAAGGAACATGAAGCGCAACACTCTCTACTTCATTCCCCACAGAAAATATAACAGTTTTGCTCTGAAATAGGGGTTGTGGGGGTATTTTTTACCGTGGTTTTGATCCCCTGGGCCATTTTATGATTTTTTTTAAAAATAACAGAAACTCTGGAATTCACTGCCTGTTAATTTACCATTGAAGTCCTTTCCTCAATCTAAAATGGCTGTGGGGTAAAAGTATGGTAAAAAAAAACCCCATGCTCCCTAATTCTTGATCCTTTTGGGCTCCAAAAATGATCCTGGGGGTTATTCATTGCTCCCTACTCATTTAGACTGTAAAGTTTTGAAGTGAAAGCAGCAGTAGCTTGTTTGCTTTCCACGATCTTTAATTCTTCAAACAAATAAGAATTATCTATGATTAAAATTATGTAATGCCATGGCTATTCATTACTAGAAATAAAAAATTCTGGGTTGACAGAATAGGAATCTTGGTTGAGAGAAAATGCATGAGATGCATTTGATTTAATAATATTAAATATGTATATGCTCATTGCATGGCAGTTGTTTAACCTGGACATTCTAATTAAAATCAGAGCAATACTTCCAGATGATGAAAATGACCATGATGAACAGAAAATCAGGCCCTAATACACCAGTCAGTATACATAGCGGAATGACCAGAATCCTTCAAGTATTCTCAGCAGTTGCCATGTAATATTCTCTAGAGCAATCCCCACTGCAATGTGAATTTCACATCAGATTAGGCTAATTTAACAGTTTCTGATGTGCACACAGTGCACAAGTAAACTCAAGAGAAATGGAGACATATCTCTCCCGGCCTAATGATATTTACAGTGTATTTTCAGAAAAAGAAATAGCTTCTGTGAATCTTGCTAGAAATATAGCAAAACCTGAAGTTGCTGTGAATCAACTAAAATCAAAGTGTTCAACTAATAATGGAAAGGGCTGGTTATTTGAAAACAGTAGCTCTAAAAACACATTGGAAATCAATTCCAGGAATGCATGAAGTTGGAAAAATTACTATTTTACAATTTGCCTATGTGACTGAAAAACATATGTCTATGCCTTCTTTTAATGATAGAGGTATCCTATATATAAAGATGATCAATCCTTTATGAGATCGAAAGATCATTGTGGTGCTTCCCCCCCCCCCAGCTATTTATAGTGCCTTTCCCCCTAGCTATTTACAGTGAAGAAAATCCCATGATAGGTTTGCCATAGGGTCACTGTAAGTTGGAAACAACGGGAAGACACACGATAACAACAAATTAGCATGTATTCAATATTTATTATCAGTATTGATGAAACCATGCATGCACACAGATACTTAAAGTTCATCCTTAAACAAGGTTAGTCAGGCTAAAATGACATGGACCCTACCCACCAGGTTACTCTTCTCTACAATCTTTTTGACATCATACAAAAGGAAAAGGATGATGCAGAGCAAATAGGAAAATAAGCACATTTATCTACTCAATTTTCATAAAGTTATATACAGGTCATATAATCAAGCAAAATGTCCACTGATTCAGGCATGTTTGAGAAAGTAGGAGCCAAATGGAAGCTAGTTCTAGACAAGCCATTGAGAGGCCTTGCTGTTTCAGTTCTTTATGTGCTTCACACTGGTGAGATTAAATATTACATGACTGTGTATATGTATGTGCCTTCAAGATGCCTGTCAGCTAATTGTGGCCCATGAATTTTGTAGAGGAATATTTACAGGTATTTGGCTGTTTCCTTTCTCTGAAATATAGCCTATAGCACCTGGTATTCCTTGGCAGTCTCCCATCATGCAGTGGACCCTTGTTATATGCTGGGGTTTGGTTTCAAGATCCCCCATGTATAACAAAATCTGTGTATGCTCAAGTCCCACTAAATATAATGACATAGCAAAATGGTGTCCCTTATAAAAAATGGAAAATCAAGGTTTGATATTAGAAATTTATACTTTTTTGAACATTTTCAAACCATTTCCGTGTATAAAAAATCCATGTATAAGAAGGGCTGACTGTAGTACTAATCAGGGCTGACCCTCCTTAGCTTCCAAGAGCAGACAGCATCTGGTGACTTGAGGGTATCTATTACATGACTACTTCACCTTATTATGCAATCATGCAAAGAACTTATTCAATTAATTTTTTAAATGACTTAGGGGCTTTACAGACTGCCCCTAAGGGGAGGCGGATTGGGGCTGCGGCAACCTCATGCTGATCACCTGATCTGGCCTTTGGAGGGTGTCCTCCAAAGGGTGCCATAACTGTATGGCATCCCTTTGGCGCTGCATCATCTGGGTGCAGCACCGGAGATGCTCCATGAGGTGTGTGGAGCAGTGTGTGGCATCATAACGCCCTGAGGCAGAGTCAGGGTATCCATCATCAGGATGCTGTGCCCTGAATCCTCCCACAGGATGGCCTTTCGGGCTGGTCTGTTTCTTGTCAAACATTTATCACAACTCATTAAATAACATTTAGTAATATTTTTTTGATTTCATTGATATCATATCCATGAAATCTTATTGATTTTACTTATTGTGTTCTTTAAAGTTCTTAGTGTGCTCCATCCCCAAAGTTTCTATTTTGACTGAAACTATGGCTAGAATCCAAAGAGCAAAGCACTGTTTTCAGCATGTATACTTGGAATGTCATTCTTTTGCTTAAAGGTTCAGAGAAAGCTCGCCAGGGCAGGATTTGAAGTTTGCAGTATTCATCAGGCAGAAGGACAAATGCTCTCTGTGGACAAGCAAATGTGTTTTCACTGAATGTATAAACCTCTTTGGATCCAGCCATAGTCTATGCTATGGCATAAAACCAGGAGATTGCATGTTACATGAAAACAACAGTCCTACACCTAGCAGGGAATAAGTTGTATTAAACTACATGGAATTCACTTTTGTGTGGGCATATACATAGCATTATGAGTATGCTATACAGAATGGAAGTTTTGAAAAGCAAAGCAAACCATACTCTTGACAATAATATTTTTTAAAAAAATATGTGAAATGTTCCTATCCTGTACTTCTAGTTACATTAGTTCTTTTTTGTGCAAAACTGGGTCATTATGGAAGAATATATGTATTTTAAATTTACATCTTAACTGAATTCATTTACATAGTAATTGCATTTAAGTGAACTGAACTCATTAATGTGCATCAGAAAAACAGAAGATGAAAAATATGAGGTTTTATTCAGGGTTTTGTAATACTAATCAATGCCTAGAGTCCCAGAATCTTCTAGAGTTCTCAGGAGTTTTCTTAAATCCAAAACACACTGCAGAAATAATCCAGATTGAGGCTGCTTTAACTGCTTGGCTCAGTGCTAGGTAAATCCTGGGAACTGGAGTTTATTATAGCCCCAGAGCTCTCTGAGAGAAAGAATGCTCAATGTCTCACAAAATTACAGTTCCTAGACTTCCCTAGCACTGAGCCAGGGCAGTTAAAGTGGTCTCAAAATGGATTATTTCTGCAGTCTGTTTTGGTCCTTAGTCATAAAGAAAGGTTGTAAAAATTATAAAGAGAGAAATGATCACTGAGATCTTGCATCTGACCATGCAGACCATAATGCTTCATATATACATCGGAAACATATTCCTGACCCTGGATGACATCTTTCAAGTCCTGAGAGTGCTGCCATAGCTTCTATAGCTATTTATTGAACTTGAGAGGAGAGAATGGGAAAGCAATCAGGCAACACCTGTCCCAGCTGGAGTTTTCCAGATGGGAAAGAATAAATAGAGATCTGGGAAAGTGACCTCCTTTCTGTTTCTCCATCTGGACAGCTACAGCTGGAATAGTCAATACCTGGTAACCTTTCTCTCTCCCCACTCTCAGCCAGTAAACAGTTATAGCAGTATTCTTAGAGCTTGACAACTGTATGGCATGTTTATGTTTCCTACACTAACATGAACATGGCATTTTAGCAGTCTGTTCTGATAAAGTCCTGAATCAACTTACTCAGATGCATAGAGTGAAGTGCCTGGGAACAGATGTTTATAAGCAGGCTGTGTGCATTAATATCAATAGAAATGCAAAACAGGTAGGAATAGTGAGGAGGTGACAAGTTCAGTTTTAACAATAGTGATTGGGAGACAAAGGCAGGACAAAAGATGTTGCCTAAAGCCAAGATGAGTAGAATGGCAGTAGGACTTATTGGAATGTGGTGTGATGATGGGTTCCTATATGTTTTGTTTAATATATCAAATATATTAAAACGTATATATATATATATATATATATATATATATATATATATATATATGCCAATTAATGATATAGTGGGCCCTTGATGTTCACTGGAGCTTGGTTCCAGGACCTCATGGATTAAAAAAAATCCATGAAAGCTCAAGTCCCATTATATACAATGGGATGGTAAAATGGTGTCCTGTATATAAAATGGTACTTTATTCCATCCCTCCATAGAAGCTCAGTATTGTATGGCTACAAAGTATGCTCATTCCCCATTGGGCTATATTAATTTCTTTTAGTCATTGTAGGGTTCTTCACCTAAAGGCTTTTTATATTTCTGCAGAATGGTCATTTACCCAAGGGCAGGATTAGGCCCAATCCTGCCAGATCAGATGCAAATCCAGAGGCCACTAACTACAGTGGGCCTGGGATTATTCTGTTACCATTTCCCCCTTGGTTCTTCTCATTGTTGCTTTTGGCCAGAAAAATCTCAGCAGCTGGGCCCATCTACACCCATGGCAGCAGCTGGCCTTCTTTTGGTGCATTTAGCAGTTGCCAAGCAGCAGCAACCAGTGAGAGGCAAGGAAGTGGGAATAAGCAGCGAGAAGTGTCACAGCCACTGATGAAGAGTTGACAGTTGAAATTTTGATCACATCAATTGTTCTAGGACAGCCGTCTATTTCTAGAAAGTCAGACAACAGCATTGAGAGGGCAAATACATTCTGTCTAGTTGATAGCACAGGCAAATTTTCACTCAGATTATGTAACTCATTTTTCAATTTATATAGAAATCACCAAGTACAAAATGGAAATGCTCTGTTCTATGGCAAAAGCATACTCATTAGTAATCATTAGGATAAGATTTACTCCAAGACCAAAGTGGATATTCTGTTAAGCACATTATCAGGAGCTATGTCTTTTTTTTTCTATTTTACCCTACACGAAACAAAGATTTTGATATTAATTGGCCCTCCAGTGCTTACTCTAGGGTAAAAAAGAAAGGTGCTAGCTATAATCTTTAAAGTAATGTCTGCTTTCACAATGTCTTCTCTCACAGTGGCATGAGCTTGCTGTTTTGGTAAATTAAGGGATAATGTTACCTAGCATTTGTATATATTGTTTAACTGTTTCCTGCTTATTATTATTATTATTATTATTATTATTAACATTTATTTATAAAGTGCTGTAAATTTACACAGCACTGTACATGCAATCTTTTTAACTGGATGGTTCCCTGCCCTCAGGCTTACAATCTAGAAAGACAAGACACAAAAGGAGAAGGGAGTGGTGGTGGGGAAGGGGTTTTTCTAGTAGGATAATACATATAAAATACATAGCAATACAGGAAATGATTCAATAAAACAGACAACAAAAGAACATCAAATAGCAAGTGACAGTTATGCAATGCCTGGGAACTCTTCTCTGAACAAGATGGTCTTCAGCTCCGTTTTGAAGCTGGTTAAAGAAGTGATGGCTCTTGTTCGCGGGGGAAGAAGGTTCCAGGAGTGAGGGGTAGCGAGTGAAAAGGGGCGAATCCAAGATGGGGCAGAGGAAAGACCTTGAGTACCAGAATGGAGGGCCCAGTGGGAAGGTGAGGAGAAATAAGGTCTGATAAGTAAGGAGGGGCCAGCCCATGGAGGGCTTTAAACGTCGAGAGCAGGAGCTTATACTGAATGAGGAAAGGGAGGGGGAGCCAGTGAAGGGATGCCAACACAGGAGAGATGTGGTCAGAGCGGTGGGAGGATGTGATAATGCGTGCAGCTGAATGCTGGACAAAAATTAAAGGACGGAGGTGAGAAAGAGGAAGCCCAACCAGAAGGATGTTACAGTAATCGAGTCGTGAGACCACTAGGGCATGGACCAGGATCTTGGCAGTAGAGGGGGAGAGATATGGTTGGATTTTGGCAATATTGTATAAAAAGAATCTACAAGCCTTGGCTGTGGTCGGATCTGAGGGATAACATGACAGGAAGAGTTAAGCTTAAGACAAGACTGCGGGGCTTGCGGGACTGGTTGAATAGAAATGTTGTCCACAGAGACAGAAAAGGAGTGTTGAAGGGTGGACTTAGGAGGAAAGACAAGAAGCTCCGTCTTGGACATGTTGAGCTTCGAACGCCGATGACGCATCCACTGAGAGACAGCTGTGAGGCAAGACGAAACTTGCTGTTCAAGCCTTGGGAAAAGGTCGGGGGTGGAAAGATACAACTGGGTGTCATCGGCATACAGATGGTAGGATGCTTAATTAAATGTGGCTCCTTGTTCACTTGATTATAGCAGAAATTCATAGAAGATGCCAGTATGTTTTGTACAGTAGATCTGTCATTTAACCATGGGACATTTGTTGGTTGGGTTACCAAATTTCCTTGCCTCATCATCCTCATCCTCAGTTCTTCAGTTACTTATTTAATTGCTGTTCTATTTGGGAAAATTATAGCCAGTGGTATGAAGGTGGTTTCTCCATCTGTAATATGGAAGTTTTAAAAGCTTTGTCAATGATGTGGAAATAGTGGAAAGTTCTTAAGAGTGTTCTAGGTTATACTGGCACTGACTGTGAGCATTTATGCATCAGTTATAGCTGATGAGAAAATATCAGTTTGTGTGAGCAATGGGAACAAAGTAATTTAGCAGCCCTGTGCTGTTTGAGTAAGGTTGAGCAAATGCATAATATGTTGTACCACAGGCCTCTTTGGTAGTAGCAGTGGAAGCAAACCCATTTAAAAGCAAACCCATTATTAAAAAAAATGAATTCAGCTATACCACTATGATATTTTCAGTCATGGTAAAAATAACTATTTAGCAGGCTTCCTGTATAGCATGTCAGCTTGTCCTACTTGAACTTAAACAAGCATTTTACACAAGGAGTGGGGGGGGGGGGAAGATATTACTCTCTCTACAAGAAGCTGAAGCAAAGTATTAGAAATCAAATCCATATAAATTACCTAACCAGAGCAAACCTAATCACTAATCTTACTCTATCTTCTAAAATGGTATCATAGAATCATAGAGTTGGAAGAGACCGCAAGGGCCATCCAATCCAACTCCCTGTCATGCAGGAAATCACAATCAAAGCATCCCCGACAGATGGCCATCCAGCCTCTGTTTGAAGACCTCCAAAGAAGGAGACTCCACTACACTCCAAGGGAGTTTGTTCCACTGTCGAACAGCCCTTACTGTCAGGAAGTTCCTCCTAATCTTGAGCTGGAATCTCTTTTCCTGGTGCTTGCATCCATTGCTCCAGATCCTATTCTCTGGAGCAGCAGAAAACAAGCTTGCTCCCTCCTCAACATGACATCCCTTCAAATATTTAAACAGGCCTATCATATCACCACTTAACCTTCTCTTCTCCAAGCTAAACATCCCCAGCTCCCTAAGTCATTCCTCATAGGGCGTGGTTTCCAGACCCTTCTGGAATGTATAGAGTAAATGGAGTAATGAAAGGAGGTCTTGCGTTGCTAGACTTTGCTTTCTAATGGTCACTTTGTTTCTGTTTGGCAATACCTTTCTTAGAATCTCATAGAATCTCATAGAATCATAGAGTTGGAAGAGACCTCAAGAGCCATCAGGATCAGCCCCCTGCCATATAGGAATACACAATGAAAGCACTCCCGACAGATGGCCATTCAGCCTCTGTTTAAAAACTTTCAAAGAAGGAGACTCCACCACTCTCTCAGGGAGTGTGTTCCACTGCTGAACAGCTCTCTTGTTTCTGTCCAGCAGAATTTGTCAGGAATTTGCATATGACCAAATTATGATATATTTTTTGGATCACCTATTCCTGAGTCTGCCACACAAGAGCAGTCAACCTTAATCCTGGCCAGAAGTACAGTCTATGGAACTCTGAATTTAAAATCCCAAATAGGGTCCCAAGGGTCATTCCTTGAACACAATGGCGGGTTACAAACCGCCACTTGGGACGTCCGCAGGATGTCTCATTTTAAAAAATGGGTGTCTCTTCTAGATGTTCCTGGCTCTAGTACGGACTCTGTCCGTACAATATGGCGCCGGACGTTCCACACGGCCGGCGCCATCTTTACGTATTGGACGCTGTGTGTCCGAACGTGTCGTGGCATCTGTGACGTCGCGAATGCGCCCCTGGCGCCTCGCGACGTCACAGAGGCGCCACAAGAAGAAGCTCCATTTTGGAGCTTCTTTTTCGGTCCGTGTGGGAGCCGCGCGGTGTGGCTGCTGCGGCTCCCGCACGGAGCAAACGGCGGCGGCGGCAGACCGCCTCAAAGCCGCGGTTTATAACCTGCCATAGCTTCCTTTAGCAGAACTAGGTAGGAGCAATTTCACTGTTTCACCAGCAGCTCCCTTGCCTTACATGTTCAAAACCTGATTTGGAGCATTTGGAAACCCTCCAGAGCAGGTTTTCAGACAATTATTGAAAACTGCACTATGAGGGAAGGCGCGCGGGGGGGGGGGGGGAGATCTGCTAGCACGACAGTGGTTTTGTCCCTATCCCAAAATGGTGTAAATTTATAATATAGAAATTACTGAAAACTTTCAGCACTCACACATGTATTTTAAACAATTCCATTGCATTATCTCAGCCTGTGTTAAATGACACAGTAAACAGAACTTTTTAAATATAGAAAGCTTAGCAGGTATTAAAACCAGTTTATAAGAGAAATAAACACGAACCGTCTAACTAAAAAGATTGCATGTACAGCGCTGTGTAAATTTACAGCGCTTCATAAATAAAGGTTAATAATAATAATAATAAATACTAAATTTGATTCAATATACTACACACTAGGCATGTTTGTCTTAACAGGGATCTTATAACAGCCCATCTATTATTTGAAGCTGTTTTTTACCTAGACTAGAAATATTAAACAGTTTTTACTATTTTTTTTCTTTGAAGCCTTGAAAAAGCAGTATCTTAATAAAAAATAAATATAGGGATTAAATCAACCAGGCAAAATGCCCTGTCTTTACATTCATCTACTCCCTGGGAAATCCTGGGGGGAAAATAACCAACAGTTACTTTACCTATTTAAATAGTAATCTTCATAACTTTTATTTTAGTACTGGAATATATAAATATTTTTTCTTAACTTGAAATTAACAGGGAACGTGTAAATACTGATATTTCTGATTGGCTCCATCCAAATATTATTGTTATAAATATTCAGTTATAAATATTCAATAAGAGCCCACCAAAACACATTGAAAAATAAAACTAGTTCAAGAGAGCAGTTTCTAAAATCCCACTTGTTACTGGTATTCCAGTCTCCATACATCTGTCTATGTAGAGGTGCCAGAGGTAATGCCTCCATTTGAGCAATAAAACTGTTAATTGGTTACTAGTCCTGTGCATTATTGTTTCTGCATTATTCTTCAAGCACACAGGATGCTACATGAATGTACCTCTTTCCCCACAATGAGACTTTCCTTTTCCTTTCTTTTCTTTCTAAAGCCTATATGTCCCCCCTCCCCCCCCGGCTTGGCTATGGAGGATCATACCGGGCTTGGCTATGGAGGACCTACCTCTCGGGTAGATTCCAGATGGTGCAGTTGGGGGACACTTGCTCCTCTAAGAGGGAACTGACATCTGGTGTCCCTCAGGGAGCGATTCTGTTCCCTACTTTGTTTAACATTTACAGTGGTGCCTCGGGTTACGAATTTAATTCGTTCCGCGGCCGCTTTCGTAACCCGAAAAGCCTTCGTAAGCCGAAATGCCATAGGCGCTAATGGGGAAAAGCCGCGGTTCCGTTTAAAATAGCGCCGAAGTTTTTTCATAACCCGAAAAAACATTCGTAACCCGGAACAATAATTCCCTATGGGATTTTTTCGTATCCCGAAAATTTCGTAACCTGGGTAATTCGTATCCCGAGGTACCACTGTACATGAAACCGCTGGGAGAGATCATCCGGAGACACGGGGCGCAGTGTTATCAGTACACTGATGACATCCAAATATGCTTCTCTGTGTCTCCGACTGATGCAATGTCTAAAGATGCCGTCTCTCCTCTGAATGCCTGCTTGGAGTCAGTAATGGGTTGGATGAGGGAAAACAAACTCAGTCTGAATGCAGAGAAAACGGAAGTACTGGTGATAGGTTCCCCAGGTTTGGGGAAGGAAATTTATCCACCTGTCCTGAACGGGGTCACACTTCCCCTGAAGGACGAAGTTCGCACTTTAGGAGTACTTCTGGACTCGTCCCTGCAGTTGACATCTCAGATAGCAAGCACTTCTGACCGTCGAATCTATCAACTTCGGTTGATATGCCAACTGCAACCCTACCTGGGCCAAAGGGACCTTGAAACGGTGGTACATGCTCTGGTAACCTCTCGCTTAGATTTCTGTAATGCAATCTACATGGGGCTACCCTTGTACCAAGCCCAGAAGCTTCAACTGGTACAAAATATGGCAGCCAGATTGGTCACCGGTGCGTCTTGGTTTGACCATATAACACCTATTTTGAAAGATCTTCATTGGCTGCCTATTCGCTTCCGAGCACAGTACAAGGCGTTGGTTATTACCTATAAAGCCCTATATGGCTTGGGCCCGAGTTACTTGAGGGACCGCATCTCCCATATAATCCGCCCCAACACTTATAAACATCCGGGAGAACCTGTTGGAAATCCAGCTTCCAAGTATGTGTACATCCCAGATGGCCTTTTCATTTGTTGCCCCGGGATCTGCAATAGTCTTCCTGATGAGATCCATCTTATGAACCCCCCCCCCCCCCCGGAATTATTTAAAAAGTCTTAAAACCTTCCTCTTTTGTCAAGCCTTCCCCCCTGAAGAATGAAGTTTGTAATTTTTGATACCATCGATTCTTTGCCTACCCCGGATATGTATGTTGCAAGACTGTTTTTAGAGCTTTTGTATTATTGGATTTTATTGTGATACTGCTGTTTGTAATGGTTTTTTTTAATTAGTCTGTAATCCCACTTCGATCCTGTGGGAGAGGCGGGGAAACACAAATAAAATTTATTATTATTATTATTATTATTATTATTATTATACAGGTTTCTAAGGACATTATCACATAGGGGGGAAGCTGGGATTTAAACCAGTATTAAAAAGGCATTTTCCTGGCAAGGTTGTGAGATTGTGGGAAAGATTATCAGATATATCATGATTAGAGATGACTTATTCCAGGAAGAAACAGGAATGCTCAACAACATTCCCTATAGAGGTTAGACTGCAGCCCTCCTTGCTATCCTTCTGTAGGTATGAATATGGTCCCCCCCCCAGTTTTGGCAGGCCTTTGAGGGCTGTTAGCTATGAAAGAAAATACCTTTCATAATGTAATGTATTGTTTATATGTTTTGTTTTTCTTTTCAATTGCCATGCTTTTAACTACATATCATACCATTGTAAGTTTATTATTATAGTATGTCTAGACAGCTTACAAAGGACAAAAGAGATACAGCTAAAATTCAGAGCATACAAAATCTAATATATTGTTAGTTTTCATATAGTATTAATTTATTTATATAAATTATAAGTATAAAGTATAAGACTAACCAGTTCTACCAACCTAGCTGTTTGAAAGCATGAAAAGTGCAAGTAGATAAATAGGTATCACTTTGGTGGGAAGGTAACATCATTCTGTGCAGTCATGCTGGTCACATGGTCACAGAGTTGTCTTTGACAATGTTGGCTCTTTGGCTTAGTAACAGAGATGAGCACTGTCCCCCACAGCCAGACACAACTTGACAACCTTGTCAAAGGGGAATACTTTTACCTTTTTACCTATGTGAGTGCCCCACCCAGGTCACCTTAACAGCCAGCGGCTACATCGAACAAACGAAACCTGTTCAGCTACCAACTGGAGTGCAAGGAGGAGCGTGTTTCCAGTCCCTACTCACAAGTGACACAACCAGAACTAAGAGCCCTGTTATAATTCCTTGTCACAGCCTTCCTTGTTGGTGAGAGGGAGCTGAAATTTCATCCTCCTTGCACTCCAATTGGGAGACGAACAGACTTCCTTTGCCTCATTCATCTCCTGGCTGTTAGGGAAGGCTGCAGGGGGTCAGACCAGGACAGATTACTTAATACACATCATTAACAAAGAGCCGGACTAGCATGAAAAGCCAGATTCCAGCTGGCTTGAGGGTATGGTGTACACACGACACATGTCCCCAAGATGCCTGGAAGCTGGCTTCATGCCACCTGACTGCCTATACATGGACTGGCTTCTGGGCACTCTGGCAATGTGGCGTTTAGACCCTGCATGCTACTGTAGCACCTCAAAGCCACCACAATGTAGAAAAGCCAGCTTTTTGCGGGTGCAAAAAGAAACGACTCTTTACCACTTCTTTTTGGGCCACCAAAAATGCGGATTGTCATGGCTTCAATTCAGCTTTCTTATGCATTGCTTGAAGCCACCCCTTTGGGTGGTCTGTTCTGCCTCTAAATTGCCAATATTAGTGAACCACCAAAACAACAGTACACTGGTGCCTCGGGTTACGAAATTAATTCGTTCCGCCATTCCTTTCGTAACCCGAAAATTTCGTAACCCGAAAAGGCTTTCCGTTAGCACTGGAAAGCCTATAGCATTTGAATTTCGCGCCGAAATGAATTTCGTAACCCGAAAAATATTTCGTAACCCGAAACAGTTTTTGCCAATCCAACTTTTTCGTATCCCGGAAATTTCGTAACCCGATCATTTCGTATCCCGAGGCACCAGTGTAATAGCAAAGCTGCATCTATTATTACTAGTAGTGCAAAAACGTATATTCATGAGGTTGTGGATCACAACTGCAAACACCATGCAGAGCTTTTTAACACATTTTTTATGTGGCAGTCCTCTCTTTAGATATGTCAGTTTTATTCTAAATTACTTTCTACTCCTTGTTTGGAGGATGGCAGTCAATCAGCTTAGTCTGCCTGTGTAGTCAGACTTTTCACACCTATTCTCTCCACGTCTCCATGATATTATTACTTGC
This sequence comes from Sceloporus undulatus, assembly GCF_019175285.1. Lineage (NCBI taxonomy): Eukaryota > Metazoa > Chordata > Lepidosauria > Squamata > Phrynosomatidae > Sceloporus > Sceloporus undulatus. The sequence continues at coordinate 930,264 of NW_024802937.1, forward strand.
TACAAAGGATAGATGGATCAGTCTATTTCTGCTCTCTCAGTTTCACATGTGTTCATTCATAAACCTTTTCTATCCCCTTGCCATATTAATCTGAATTATTAAACAAAATCTGCATGGAAATTCAGCATATTTAGATACAAAATGTAAACCCATTTTCTTTCAAAAATGCAAATTCCTTAACAGATCACCTCTCAAAATGTGTGTTCTTGAACATATTGTAATTTAAGATACACTTTAATTATTGTTTTAGTTGAAAATGCATGATAAAATTCTGTGGAAAATTCAAAAGATAACTACATTTTAATCAACACATTGATCTAAAGTGTGTCCAAAGTGTTTATAGGGTGACTAAAATGGTGAAAGGTCCGGAAACCATGCCCTATGAGAAGAGACTTAAGGAGCTGAGTATGTTTAGCCAGAAGAAGAGATGGTTAAGAGGTGGTATGATAGCCCTATTTAAGTATCTGTTTAACAGGTGTCATATTGAGGATGGAACAAGCTTGTTTTCTGCTGCTTCAGAGAACAGGACCTGGAACAACAGATGCAAGCTACAGGTAAAGTGATTCCACCTAAACATTAGGAGGAACATCCTGACAGTAAGGGCTGTTCAAGAGTGACACACATTCCCTCAGAGAGTGGTGGAGTCTCCTTCTTTTGAGGTCTTTAAACAGAGACTGGATAGCCCTCTGTCAGGAGTGCTTTGATTGTGAATTCCTGTATGGCAGGTAGTTGGATTGGATGGCACTTGTAGTCTCTTCCAACTCTATGATTCTAGGAATTCTAGGAATTTTGCGATCTGGGAGATATGTATCAGATCATCTCAGATCAGAATTAACAAAGAATGAATTCCCCAGCCTTCTCTACTTGTTGAAACTCACATGTCCCTTCATGATTTTTACAGATTTCTAAATGACTGATTATGAATTCAGCTCTACGTGTCTCATATTGTTCTTTCTCATCCTCATTCCTCCGCTTTGCCAAATGGATACATCTGAGAAATCATACTTTTATGCCCTAAGATATGACAAGGTGCAAACATCAAAAACATTTTTTAATACAAAGCCTTTAAAATGAACTACCTTGTTTCAATTCAAAGGCCGGTTACAAACCGGCATTTGGGACGTCCGGAGGATGTCCCATTTTTAAAAAGGGGCGTCTCTTCTAGACGCCCCTGGGCCTAATATGGACTCCGTCCGTACAAGATGGCGCCGGCCCTTCTACATGGCCGGCGCCATCTTTGCGTATCGGACGCTGAGCGTCCGTACGCGTTGCGTCCTTTGTGACATAGCGAGTGCGCCCCTGGCGCCTCGCTACATCGCAAACGCGACTCTAAAAGAAGCTCCATTTTGGAGCTTCTTTTTCAGTCTGCACGGGAGCCGCGCCGTGTGAAGGCTCCGGCTCCCCCGCGGACTAACTGGCGGCGGCGGCAGACCGCTGCAAAGCGGCAGTTTGTATCCCGCCAAAGAGTACTACAGTTTCTAATAATAATAAAAACAAATTATCCATGTTGTGGCTGTTGTTTTTAAAAAATCAGAATGACCCGCTAACAGAATTTGTGCTTTGTCATTGCTGACAAAGCTGTACTCATATAATTTGCATTTCTCGATAGTAACTTTCTCACACTTTCCATTTCTTTCTACAAAATAGAAAAGGAAATCTAATTGGAAATGTATAACATATATAATTATATTTATTATAATAGCTACATATATCTATTTATATCTATTCTCTGTTTCTTATAAATTACTGTCATTTTCCTGCTGGGTATGTTCCGCTTTTAGAAAACTCTGTGTTATATAAGAAGTCAATTTCAAAGTTTTCTCCTGAAAGCACTTTGATTAAAAGCTGTGTTTACCATCAGTGAATGGCCTATGATATAAAAAGCTGTGTGCTTTAGATCAGCCACACAATTCTGCTTTTTGGAGCCACCACTGCATCATACATTAGATGACCTATGACCTTCAGTTCACTTTTTTAAAAGAAAATGTTAATTTCCTTTTTTAAAAAAAAATTGTCGTGAAAAATAAAACGTTAGACTAAATTTTCCAAACAATGTCTTGAGCAAATTGTTAGTTTTTTGTGGGCCAAACTATGGATGCCAGCCATGAAAGCCTTCGACTTCACTGTTGAGCAAATCCTTTGTCTTCACTTAAACTTGTATCAAACATTAAAAACTGTATGAACTGAAAATATATAAACTGCTATTGATGTTAGAATTCAGAGACAGAGCTGTGTTAGACTGGAATGTCAGTATGGAAAGGGATCTTGCTGCACCTTTGAGACTAACTGAGCTATAGAAGTTGTAGTATAAGCTATCATAAATATGGACCCAATATACACTGCCAAAGTAATGCAGTTTGATAATTCTTTAAGTGCCATGGTCAATGCTATGGAACTCTGGGATTTGTAGTTTTGTGACAAATTCAGCATTCTCTGTCAGAGAGCTCTGGTGCCACTACAAACAACAAATCCAAGGATCCCATATGATTGAGTCATGGCAGTCAAAGGGGTGTTAAACAGCATTATTTCAGCAGTGCAGATGCAGCTTTGTTGTACTTACTCAGATGCAACTGTATAAACCCAAGTCTATGAAAGCTTATGCTACAATTTATTTTCTTTGTCTCAAAAGTGCTGCAAGACCCCTTGGCATACAGTTGTTGTTAGTGTTATGTACTTTCAAGTCAAGTCTTACAGTGACCCTATCTCAGGGTTTTCTTGGCAAGGTTTATTCAGGGGAGATTTGCCACTGCTTTCCTCCTAGTTGAGAGAGTGTGATTTGGCCAAGGTTACTCAATAGTTTTTTCCATGCCTAAGAAGACCCTCATCTTTTGGAGTTTTTATCCAACACACAAGCCACTCCATTCCACTGGCTCTCTTTCTTTGCAGATGTCGGTAATCCTATATACCAGGGTGTGATAAAAAGATACATCTTAATGTCAAGCAGGCCCAGATTGATGGGGACAGAATGTGTTTTGAATGATAGCATCCATATTTCAGAGAGCCTAGATGATGAGGAGGGATATATTTATGGATGGATTATGGCCATTGCAGTATGGGAGCTTACATCCATATAAAACTAAATCCAATTGCTAGTCCAAAACAGAATAGTCAACAGGATTTACATAAGTATTGAATTACTCTTCAGCAGCTGACTCATTTGTTCTCCTTTAATTAGGCCTAGCAACTGGATTTAGGCCATATATACAAGTATTTTCTTCCACTGCCCTGCCAAAAAGTAACCTTTTCAGATTCAGTTTCCTCAGTCAAGCACTAGTCTATATTTATACTGCCTGGTTCAGGCTGAAGCAGAATGATTTAAGTCTCAATTGAAGTCTTGTTTGTGTTTCAGACTCTCAATGAAGCTTATTTTGATACCAATTTAAATAAATGGACTACCACTGAGACAACACTTTAAACAAATAGATACTGAAATCTCTCTTCTCTGCAAGTATAAAATTCACTAGTAAATCCCTCTTGCAATTCTCATAAGATTAGTGATGAAGAAAGGATGACCTTTTCCAATTTGAAATTGATAACAAGCTTACCTTGACATAGCTACTCTCAGTGAACACGTTGCCAAATAACTTCCTCATAGTTAGTGATGGATGAGCCTTCGCTTACTGCTCTTATGTTCAAATGATGCTCATCAGACAAGTCTGTCCTCCTCCTCCTCCTCCTCATAGCAATAGTCACTGCTGCATTAAATTGTAATTGAAGTAGGAGACAGTAGCTTCGGATCCGTTAGTCCTATTTAATACCTCTTGGTTTCACTCTTCTTGAGTAGAGTTGAGGAGAAGAATAGCGATGCAGCAGTATCCAGTAGAAGTGAAAACATACGAAGGTGCCCTTCTGCTGGTAGTAAAAGTCCTATAGTGTGTGTTCTGCCTGACAGCAATTCTTCAGGCAAAGATTTTCCTAACAGCTGGCTTTCAAGATCTGCTGTTGGAGAGTTATTTAATAAGTAGTGACAGTCCCCACTCCACCCCCAAAGCAGCAGGCTGGCTTCTGTTCTGGATTTTAGACTGCTGTTTTAAAGGAACTATCCATGGTTTAGCTTCTTTAAAGTTTGGAGTAAAACTCAGTGCAGTTTCATTGAGATGTCTGGGACTAAAGAATAGGCATGGAAAGAAGATGTGAAAAATATTACCCCCAAAAAATGTTTGGGGGTTTTGCAGGTCAAGAATCTCAGATGCAAAGAATCCTGGACAATAATTTCAATAGTATGGGACTCATTCTGTTTAAAATTCACATGCAGTTGTTCTGTGCAGAAAATGCTCTTTCCTGTGGAGAAAATTCTACTTTCTATGTAAACCAACGATGTGAGAATTTTATTCACCAAGATCCCTAAATACAGCATTTTCTGTATAGGAAACATCATTTTCTATGCAGAAAATTCAATTTCTACAAAGAAATACTATTCTTTGTGCATAAAATGTTGCTTCCTGTACAGAAAATGCTGTAATTGAGTGATACTCTAACTTTTTATTCTTCGGACCCCCCAACTTTATATCTATATGCAAATATCACACCCTGCCACTTAATATTGTGCACGGATAAATGTACAGTATTTTCTTTATTTAGTGTACATATTTTCATTCACACATTCATGTATATTCATATTTTAAAATTTTATAAGGAAATAACATTGTTCAAATTAGAAACATTTTATTTAAGTAAATTCAATCTTTAACTCAACATGCATGTAAATTTTACATATAAAAAATTGGGAAAAGGGAGCAATCCTTGAGCAACTCTTGTGTCCTCCAGGAGTCCTGCTCCACCATTTGAGAACCACTGCCATAATTGGACAACTGCACAAAATTCGCATGTGCTTGATTTGCATAGAAAACTTAATTTTCAGCATAGAAAAAATATTTCTGTACAGGACTATTATTTTCTGTGCAGAAAATGTCATGTTCCATGAAGAAAATGCTGCTTTCTCTGAAAAAAAACAAAACACCAACAACAGGTGGATATTGCACAGAATAACTCCCACATTATAACTAGATTTCAAAACCTGTGTAGTTTTTGAAGAGATTCATGTGCCAGGAAGAAACTTGCTAAAATTATTCACTGCTTCCTACTAGAAGTCCATTAGTGAAGAACCACATCCTTATTGAAGGTATGGAACCTCTTGCAGTCAGTGATGTTTACACACTATACTCTTAAAGTGCTACTATTCCACTTTGACTCCTCTAGCTGCCTCCTGTTGCATTCTGGGAATGGCAGTTTTAAGGAGGGGTATTTAGAATACCTGAGAATTCTAAATACTCCTCCTTAAAACTGCCAATCCCAGAATGCAACAGGAGGCAGCTAGAGGAGTCAAAGTGGAATAGTAGCACTTTAAGAGTATAGTGTGATAAAGATCAATGATGCCATTGCTTTAGTAGCTGATGTCAAAATTAAGGGGCTGGGGCAGGGGCAGTGTGTTTCCAACATGATCAAATAAGGGAAACCACCAAGCTCCTAGGATACAGAAAGGGAACAGGGAAAATACATATTGTTCATATTTGATTCCCTAACATGCATTTTTGGGCAAGACTCTCACTAACAGACTTCAGTTCCAGTGCCTTTGAGGAACAATTGTGTGAGGTCACTGAAACTGAAACTAGATAAGCCACCATCTTTTGTATCTCTTTGTAACTTTCTAATAGCTGTTGGTAACAAAAACAGAAAAGCTGTGGCGGGTGGTTGCTGATTTCATCTGCATGTGATCCCTCAGAGTCTCACTTTTAATTTCCCAGTCTTTTGGTTGAATAGCCTTGCTTAATCTTCTATATACCTTTCTTAATTTGTTAATTTTAGTAGTAATCTGTTTATGTGCCTGGAGGTAGGATTAGATAGCAAAACCTATTCTGTCCCTCCCTCAGCCCCAACAGCCCCAGTAGTTACAATTATTATTCACTTTATTTTTATACCACCCCCCCCCCCCCCCCCAAACCAGAACAAAAACCTGGAAGCTGCCTCTCTGATCTTTGGCCTGGTAATCTACTCTTTAGGGTCTCTAAATTTTATGCTGATATGTGAAAATAAATTGTGGTCATATTTTGGTTTCTCAGTGGAAGTCAGTGGAGGAGAACCAGTGATCTGGATTTTTCAAAATCAGTTCAGATTTGAGATTCAGGTCAGATCACATTGGATTCAGATTGATCCAGAATAAGTCTCAGACCAGAATCAGTGCACCAGGCTTTCGACAGAAGACTTGCAAGAGAACCTTGAGAACAAACCTAGAGTATAATGACACATTGACACCACACATAATGGAGCATTCAGTCCCAGATCATCATCCTTTCCATTTCACAGTTAGGAATAGTTTCAGCATGCCATCATACTTAGCCTTAAAGTAATGTTCTATGGTTTGGTTTTAATAAGCATTGCAATATCTTATTTTTAAAAGTGAATCAAAGGATCTAGTATTTCGTTTGAGTTCCTTTTAAAATCATAATGTGTGAAAGAGTAGCTATAAAGCCAGACTGAGGGAAGGGGAAAGATATCAATCTTGCTAATGAAGATTTCTTAAAGCATATTTGTTGGAGTTGATTTGTTGCTCCTGCTAGTCAAGTGTTGTTAATGTGGTTTAGGGTGTATCAACACTGCACAATTAAAGCAGTTTGACATGACTTTAACTGTCAAGATTCTATCCTACAGAAAGCTGGGATTTGTAGTTTGATGAGGCACTTGAGCTCTCTGACATACCAGGCTGAATACTTCACCAAACTACAAATGCCATGATTCAGCAGGGTAGTGTCATTACAGTTAAAGTGGTATGAAACTGCTTCAATTCTGCAGTGTGGATTCATCCTTAGTTCCAGTTCACAAAATAATGAAACTAAGCCCCCCCCCCCACCTTTCCCTTTGGGCTTCCTCCTTCTTTGATTCTTCCCTCACATCCACTCTGTTCTTCCCCAGATTTGTAGTATAAATAGTACAAGTAAATTTGTACTGTCTGGAACAGGACAGCACTTTGGAAAAGGACCTTAAGACCTAATCACTTCCAACAAATGGTTTGCAGAAAAAACTGTTTTGCTTTATGCAGAAAACATAACGATATATATTTCCTAGTTTTATTAACATGCTAAAACATTGTGTTTCAAGTCAAGCTGTGCTTTCTAAATTCTACCTGTTCTGATGTCAAAAGCATCAAGGTTTATTTTCTTGGATCATCAGATGTTCAGATCTGTTTTATTAAGCAGTGTGTCCATCGGAAGATATGCCATTGAGCACTAAAGTCAGAATCATCCAAGCCATAGTATTCCCCATCACCACGTGAAAGCTGAACACTGGAGAAAGCTGATAAGAAGAAAATCAACTCATTTGAAATGTGGTGCTGGAAAAGTGTACTGAGAATACCATGGACCGCTAAAAAGACAAACAAATGGGTCCTTGAACAGATAAAGCATGAAACTTCATTGGAGGACCAATGATTAATTAGAAAAGGCAATAATGGTAGGAAAGGTAGAGGGTAGAAGGAGGAAAAGAAGACTGCATGCCAGATGGGTAGACTCAATCAGGGAACTCACTGGCCTGAGTTTGCAATACTTAAGAAAAGCAATGGAGGGTAGGGGGTTCTTGGAGATGTGTCATCCATGTATAGCTGGAGAGCTCTTCCATATTCCCAGTAAAGGAATATATTTGAGGAGGTAGAGAAAAGGAAGAGGATTAAATGCTGCCAGGTACCTTTGCTGGGCTTTTGCATCACACTTTAGCTATGAGCACAGAAAAGGCCAGAAATAGACTCATTAGCTTCAGGAGCTACTGGTAATGATAGCTGCAATAGAAGTACAGAAGTCTGGATACACATAGTGTCTCGTTTAGTCTCCTGTGTGAACCAGACCCTTAATTAATCTCAGAGAGCCAAATTTAATTACAGGAGCTGCGAGTTAAACATATAATTGTTCATTTTTAAGGCTATGTTGATTCTGGTATATTATCATAGGGAATGAAAAAGATAATATTAAATGTGAACTTCCTAACAATGCATGTAAGCTTTGTTTGCTACATTGTAATTTCCTGTAGTTATCACTGAATAATTCAAAAAAAGCACCTGCCTTTTGCTGGGTTAGTCCAAGTTGCCCAAATGACATGAATTTTACAGTGCAAACTGCAGATATCTTTGAAAGATTGGAAACCATTTACGACCCATTTAAGAAGAAAGGAAAGAAGATTATGCTCACAGACTGGGATGCCTGAAGCATTTTAGATATTGAGAGTACTAGAACAGAAGAGAAGTGGGCTTCTACTGGAAAAGGAAAGAAAAGTACTAGAAAACTAGAAAAGTACTAAAAATATTCACTATATTTTGCTTTAAATTTCTTGGTATGGGATGGTGGCAAGCTCAATTTTAGTTAGATTATCATATGTAGTAATTACATTTAGGCTAATTTGATTTAATATATGTTGGGTTTAGGCTTTTTAAGTGGGAAACAGTGGGGTAAATTAGTGTTTTTAAAATTAGTTTGTTAGGTTTACTTGTGTGTGTTTCTTGTAATAGTGTTGTGTTTACTTGTTTTGCTGTTGTTTGCATTTTAATTGTATGTGTTACAATTTAAATGTAATAAATATTACTATAAAAAGAACTATTTATGGACTTTTTGAGCAATAAGTAATCTAACATTGCAATAATTTGTGGCTATGACTACTAGTCATAGAGCTATGAGAGCTTTTGTGTGTGTTAAAAGTTTTAGTATTTTAGTATTATGTACTGGTTTTACTTTAGTTTTAATTATATATTTACAGCTATTTTTCTTCATTTGTCTGTTCTCTCTCTCTCTCTCTCTCTCTCTTTCTTTCTGAATGCTTATTGTTTTGGTTCATTTGTATCATTTGTGTTAAACATTAATAAATATATAATTGAAAAACACCTGCCTTGATATTATTAATTTGCAAATATATTGAGAGTTGATTAATGTAAAGTCAGCCCTCTGTATCCATTGATTCTTTATCCATGGATTCAGCCACACACAGTTTGAAAGTATTCATATATATGTGTGTGTGTGTGTATATATATATATATATATATTCCAAAAGCAAACTTTGATTTTGCCATTTTTTATAAGGGACAGCATTTCATTTCCATTGCTTTTAATGGGACTGGAGCTTGCATGGATTTTGTTTTCCACAGGAGTCCTGGAACCAAACTCCAGCATAGAGTTTGTCATCTTTCGGCCTCTGAGGGAGAGAGTAGGCTGGCCCAGTTCCATCAGGGGCTGGCCTGAGCTGGCCCTGAAGGAAGAGGCTCCTCCCTCCCTAACTGTCATCGTTCGGCCTCTGAGGGAGAGAGAAGGCTGGCCCCAGTAGCCATCAGGGGTTGCCTGAAGAAAGAGGTCTCATCCCTCCCTAACTGTCATCGTTCGGCCCTCTGCGAGGGAGAGAGAAGGCTGGCCCAGTACCATCAGGGGCTGGCCTGAAGAAGAGAGGCTTCATCCCTCCCTAACTGTCATCGGTTCGGCCTCTTGAGGGAGAGAGAAGGCTGGCCCCAGTAACTCCAGGGGCTGGCCTGAAGAAAGGGCTCCTCCTCCCTACACTGTCATCGTTCGGCCTTGAGGGAGAGAGTAGCTGGCCCAGTACCATCAGGGGTGGCCTGAAGAAGAGGCTCCTCCCTCCCTAACTGTATCGTTCGGCCTCTGGGGAGAGAGAAGGTGGCCAGTACAATCAGGGGCTGGCTGAAGAAAGAGCGGGCTTCCTCCCTAACTGTCATGTTCGCTTAGAGGGAAGAGAAGGCTGGCCAGTACCATCAGGGGATAGGCTGAAGGAAAGAGGGCTCCTCCCTCCCTAACTGTAATCTTCGGCCTCTGAGGGAGAGAGAGGCTGGCCCCCTTCCATTCAGGGGCTAGCCTGAAGAAGAAGAGCCCTACAGCCGGTCCATCTGCCATTGGTCCAGGCCTCAGAGGCGATAGAAGAAGATGCTGGGACCTGATTCCCTCCCCCCTCACCATTCTTCTCATTTTGTGTCGTGTCTTTTAGATGTAGAGCCTTTGGGCAGGGACTGTCTGTTATCCCCTCTTTTATTAAACCGCTCGGATTCCCAGTGATTGGGCGGTAGGTTATAAACATCCTATATCTTATTATTATTATATTATTATTATTATTATTATTTATTATTATATATCAAGCGGGTTTCAACTGATTAATTAATCACCTGGAAAATTTTAAGGTGCTAGATTGTTTACATTAGTTCATTTCAGTAATAATGTATTCTGCAGTTTTTTGTGGGTTTTTCGGGCTATGTGGCCATGGTCGAGAAGAGTTTCTTCCAAACGTTTTGGCAGAATCTGTGCGTGGCATCTTCAGAGATGCCAACCACAGATGCTGGCGAAATGTCAGGAAGAAACTCTTCTGGAACATGGCCACATAGCCCGAAAAACCCACAAAAATCTATGGATGCCAGCCATGAAAGCCTCCAATTTTACAATGTATTCTCACTTATTTTTGGCATATTTATTTATTTGGAAAGCCAAAAGGTAAAGATCTATCCCTATCCTGTCTCCCCATCTTGTCATATGATATAAGCTGAGAAAACTAGAATATTTATTTTTCCTTAGGGTAAAGCTACGTATTGCACTCATATGTATGTGAAATGGATGGACCTGGATGCACTGTTTTAAATAGGCTCCATTCCATCTTAGAGGAGCAAATCCTTCCATCTTGGAGGAGATGCTGGGGGAATCCTGTTTGACAACCTGGTAATTGCTGTATGGTATCCCTCAGAGTTCTGTTTTGTCTCCTGTGCTGTTGAGAGCATGGGAGAGTTAAGTGCATGATGCACAACTCTACCTCTCCTTTTTCATGGTAAGGAAAGACCTTCCTATTTAAACAGGCCTTCAGTCTTCACTGATTGGGAATAAAGGGACATGAAGTAGGTGTTCTTAATCTGTAATGTGCATTTTATGGTTTTGTTTTTCAATTCATATCTTAAAAATAGAGTTTTAGTCAGATTGCTTGTTCAATGATTGTAAAGGTTTTGTATTCCGTATCTGTTTCAGTTATTGTATTTTAACCTGTATTGTAAGCTGCTTTGGGGAGAAAGATGGTGTATCAGTGAAAAAAAAAATAAAATAAAATTTCAGATGACTGTTTTCTCTAGGCAAAGGAGGGTGATTTGAAGAAGACATGGGACAGCAAGCAGGTGATGTTTTCAAACACTTTTACATTTCATGTATTCTCCATACAACTCCCCACACACAAGCAGCAGTTATGCGTGCAGATTTTTAAATGCATTCTTGCACTGTGCAAAGTTTAGAATTCCACCAAGGATCAAAACAGCTGTTAAGGTATTCAGGAATGAAGAGGTATTCAAATGAGTTTTAATCTACCCCTCCTGATACACATCTCTGTGTTTACAAAGACTGCTGAAAGCCACAATGGGATACAAGGGATAAAGCAGGAGGAAATCTAAGAAAATTAATTAATTTTCAGTCAGGGGAAACAGCCTCTTCCAACCATAGACCATGACCTGATGCATAGACCAAAGCTTTCAGCTATGGAGTGATGTGATCTTTCCCTTTATTTTATCAGCCTGTTTGCACCTGAAAGACAGCAATATAAAGTTTTTAAAAAACTTCTCTGAAAGTCCATTAAAATATAAATCTGCAAACTAAGTTAAAGTGTTTATAACAAGCTGCTGACATAATCTGGTTGAAGAACATGCTGCATCACTAATTGCTGAGAGATTTTCTCTAATGCACCCACATACTGAAGTACAGTTTTATTTGGCACATATTCAAATCACATAATTCCCTTTTCTTCATGCTTTGGTATAACTTAAATAAATCTGCAAGGCTTTGACTACTATTTAAGACTTATATAACAAAAAGGAAAGTGGATCTTCTTTCTATGGCAGCATGATAGTTCAACTCTACAGCCATTATTTATCATAACAGGGAGATGGCCTGTGGAGTCCCTCGGGGGATCTCTTTTGTTCCCTGTGTTATTTAACATCTACATAAAACTGCTGGGAGAGGTCATCCAGAGATTTGGGGTGCGGTGTCAGCAGTATGCGAATGACACCCAACTCTCTTCTTTTCAACCAACTCCAAGGAAGCTATCTCAGTACTGAACCAATGTTAGCTGACAGTAATGGATTGGATGAGGGCAAACAAATTGAAACTTAATCCAGACAAAATAGAGATTCTCCTGATCAGTTGAAAGGCAGATCAGGGAATAGTTACTTTGCCTATGCTGGATATTACACTCCCCCTGAAATCTCAGGCTCACAGCTTGGGTATCCTTCTGGATTCAACTTTGAGCTTGGATGCTCCAGTTTCAGCAGTGTCCAGGAGTGCATTTGCACAGCTAAAACTAGTGCAGCAGCTGCGTCTATTCCTTGACACATCAGATCTGGCTACAGTGACAAATGCCTTGATTACATACTGTTTGGACTACTGTAACACATTTTACATGGCACTGCCTTTAGAAACTGCTCAGAAACTTTAGTGGCCAAAACATGGTGGCCAGAATGGTGACCAGGGCCAGTTATAGGGAGCATATAACTCCCTTATTAAAACAGCTCTGGTAGCTACTGGTTTGTTTCCAGGTACAATTCAAAGTGCTCGTCATGACCTATGAAGCTCTATACAGCTTAGGTTCATATTATCTGAAAGACCTATCTCCCCATACCAACCAGCAAAGGTCCTAAGATGTACAGGGAAGGCTTTTTCTCAGTCTTGTCACCATCACAGGCTCACTTGGTGAGGACACCAGAGAGCCTTCTCCATGACAATTCCCACCCTTTGGAACTCCCTTCCACAGGAGGCTAGGCTGGCCCCCTTCCTGCATTCACCAGCAGGCAAAGATGTTTTTATTCAAGCAGAGTTTAAATATATAATTGTTGTCAGGGAGGTTTTATACAGGGTGTGTGCTCTATTCATGTTTTTAACTTTAGTATGTTTTATGTGATTTTATATGGTTTTAGCACAATGATTTTAATTGTTTTAAACTTTATATTATAACATTTTCCAGCTATTATATTTGTAAACCACCTTGGGTCTCGTTCCAGGAGAAAGGCGACATAAAAATAAATAAAACAAAACAAAACATTTTCTTCTAACACATGTTGGTTTATGGATCCCAAAATGCCCTGGAATTCTGTGGGAATTATAATACTTGCTTTCATACAGAACTAGAATATGTGCAATGAAGAGTTGGAAGAAAAGCTAATAGTCTACTAAAATTTTGCAAGGTTCCAAAGGAGAAAAAGTTATTTACTATAGTTGGTTACTAAAGAAGTTAACAGGCATTTCACTAGAAATGTGGCTATTGGATAATCAGTTGTTCTGAAGAAAAGACTGCATGTATTTGAATTTAATCAGAAAACCAAAGATCCACTTTGATGTGCAGACTTCCAAATATATGTTTCATATCATGCAAATGCTTGCAATTTATTGATTGTGATCAAAGTGCCTTGAAAGGTATACATTGGCAGTAACTGCAGCAGCAGCAACATGAACAAATAATATATATGATATTGAATATGTTGGCTTTTGCAGCCTGGACAACACTGGCCAGCTAAGGAAGTTTAGAACAGCCCCACAAAATTTGCTAATCTGACCAATGACTTTTCACAAAGCCATCTTCAATCTTTCTTCTCACAAGGCCAAAGTAGGCTACATCAGTGGTTTTCAAACTGTGCTGCAGGACCCCCAGGGGAGGTGTGAGAGCTGCTCATGGGAGCACAAGATTTGGAGGCTGTGATCCTGCCTCCTCTTCCTTTTCTCAAACCTTTTAATGTGTAGATTATACACTTGTGTTGAGTTAAATATTGAGTTTACTTAAATAAAGTTATTTTATTTTGAATTATATCTCCTAATAAAATATTAAAATATAAATATACATGAATGTGTGAATGAAAATATGTGCACTAAATATGTGCACTCAAAATGGAGTTGAAGACCATCCTGTTCAGAGAAGCGTTCCCAGGCATTGTATAATTGTCACTTGCTATTTGATGTTCTTTTGTTGTCTGTTTTATTTGAATCATTTCCTATATTGCTATGCATTTTATATGTATTATAAATACATATAATGGAGAGGCAGGCTAGCTCCAACAGGCCTCCCTGGAAGAAAACCATCCATTAAGAAGCCAAGCCCTCCCTCCAGTCCATCTCCCCTGATCCAGGCCTCAGAGGTAGAGAAGAACTTCTGGCCCTCATCCCCTTCCCCACCACCACTCCCTTCTCCTTTTGTGTCATGTCTTTTTAGATTGTAAGCCTGAGGGCAGGGAACCATCCAATTAAAAAGATTGTATTATAAATAAAGGTTAATAATAATAATAATAAATACATAAAATGTTCTTATTCATATACTACTTCGAGTGGTGGTGGGGAACAAGTCTGCATGTAGAGGTAAAGGGAGGTTCCAAGGGTAAAAAGTTTTGAGTATCACTGGGCTACATTATTAGAAACTCTTATCAACATCCCTCAGTAATACTGGCTGAGATCCTACACCACAGACATAGCTACAAATGTGTACATATATCAGTCCCTGACCTGAATCCTCAAACCTACCTTAACAGCCAACAGCTAGACCAAGAGCACCAGGTGATCAAGGCATTGTAGGGTGATGTTCTTGTGCCCTCTTGCCAATGATTTCTGCTGCAATTAAGAATTGTAACAAGCATCCTTCTTTTAATTCTCATACTGAAAAATACTGGCAGAAGAGACTGGAAAATTCATCATGCTACTCCCTGATTACCAGCCAATGAGACCTCCATTGGTCAATATGGCTGCTCGCTGTTAAGGTACGTTTAGCAGGAACACTTGCAATTGTGGCAAGAATGCCACAATTGTAAACACAAATACTGAGCAGTTACCATTGTGTAAGCCTAGCTTATGCACATGCATTTTTTTTCTTTTGTGACAAGCTATCCACCAAAAATTGTCAAAACACTGACAAAAACTTTTTGCTAGAGGAAATAAACAGTGGGAAATAAAAGAAATAGTGAGGAAAATCCTCACTATTGCCAGCTACAAACATTTCCTCTGGACATTAGGCATTTTCAGATATCTGCCGGTCAAGACTGCTGCTGGCATTGTCTGGGAGCTGTAACTCAGTAAATGATTTCCTTATCTATGAGACAGTTATTGTCCCCAGACAAGTTGGTCTAGAGCGATTTTTTCTGTTAGCAGGCCAGACCAACTGGAAAAGTGATTAGAGTAGATTAAGATGTTATGTTTCATATCTTAAAACTTGGTACAAGTTTCCCCTTTTCTTACATCTCCATTCATGTCATTTCATAAGAGATGAAATGTACCAGAAAATTGTAAAGTGGCCAATATAATACTCATTTTTAAAAAGGAATCTGGGGTGGGCGGATCAAGGTAACTTAACATCTGTTCCATGTAAATTGGAGGAAAGCATTATTAAGTGTAAAATTAGCGTTCCGAAGCATATATAAAGACAGGTCTTCTTGCTAAATCTCTTCCTGCTAAGGCTAGATATTTTGGTGTTTTTTTCTTGGCCTAATTATTGCCATAATATGGATTTTGATTGCAGAGAGGGTCGTGTACAACATGACTACCCCTGCATTTGTATTGCTGAAGCAGAATCAACATAGTCTCTGCAACAATTTTATAATTGTTCAAGAGTGCCTACAACTATGTGCTAAAGGTGATCAGATAAAAACTTTTCAATTGGACTTTCCAAAAGGCTTTTTCACAGAGAGCATCACTTAAGTATTCTAAACAAACATCATAGTCATGGGATAAGTTAAGATGTCTTTTTCAGTTAACTGGTTAAAGGAGAGAAAGCAGAGAGCCTGAATAAATAGACATTTCCAACTGAGAGGAAGATGGAAACAGTGTGGTCCCCCAAAGATGTGCACCATATACATGAAATCATATACATGGACTTATGCATGAAATTGTCTTCATGTATAGGACAAGGACAGGTTTGGGGACCAAAAATTGTGGATTTGGATAGGACCCATGGGTACATCAAGGGCAAAACTTATGGGCATGTGACAAAGAATGCAAATGTTGATGGAAAGGAAAACAATGCCAAAGAACTTCCAAAATTCTTGCAGACATAACTGTTTGTGCTCATTCTAAAGGCTGGATGGATGGGGAGGGAACTACAGTAAATTGTGATTGTGCGATGTGTGGGGGAGGTGACCAGGCACAGTTAAGAAAATGACCACATGTCAAAAAGGATCAAAAAGCAAAGCAAAGAAAATGGTAATGTTGGCCCGCTACAGACCGCCGGTTTGTGGCGACCTTGGGGCAAAATTATGGCTTGGGAGTGTGGGGTATCTGCATGCTCCTGAGCCCTAGTGCACGGCAGCGGCACCATTATGGTGGTCTCCCTTTCACACGGGGGCCGCCATGATGACGCAAGTGCGGCAGAGCATCCACACATCGTGGCACGACACTTGCGTCATCAATATGTGACACTCATAATACTTATGACACTCATGGTGTCCACCACAGGCACCAAAAAGAACCCACTTTTAATGGGTTCTTTTTGGTGTGGAAGGACGCCACGCAGTTTGGCTGCTGCGGCGTCCCTCAGTAGCAAAAACGGGCGTCTCCAGCCCGCTCCTTCGGGGTGGTCTGTTGAACCCTTGTTAGCACTGATTATAGGTAGATGCTTCTTTTAGATGCTCCCAGAACATACTAAGCTCTCACCTTTCGTCACTCTACTCAGAGAAGGGGATGGTTCCTTTCTTGATCGGAGTTAAAGTATAGTAGTTACATTGACTCATGACTTATGAATGAGTATATATAGCATCTGTTTTTAGCTTGTTGATAAATGGGAGTTAGAGGTCAGCAGTGGAGTGACCAAGTATGTTGATGTCACAAAACTATTTAGGATGTTTAAAATAAAAAAGGACTGTAAAGAGTTCCCAAATGATTTTTCCAAGCTGCGGGGAGAACATAAAATGGCACAACCTAAAGTGGAAACAAGTGGATATTTGGGGGGGGGGGGGGGAGGAGAGGAGAGGAAAATGAAGGAAGGAATGAAGGAAGAAAAAGACAGAGGGAGGAAGGGAGGAAGGGAGAGAGGGAAGGAAGGAAAGGAAAGGAAAGAAAAAGAGCTAACTAGTGGAATTTTTGACATCTTCATGCAGATTTCTTCAGATGTTGTAAATACAATTGGCAATGTTCTCTCCACAGCACACAGTTTTCAGCCAGTGCTGTTCACGTTATTTCTTATTGCTAAAGGCTACATTTAATTTTGTCCACTTGTATTTTGGTAGGTAGCATTAGATAACAATGCATAATATTTTCAAGGACAGTTTCATAAGACTTATTTTTATAGCCCCAAACAGAAAGTACTGAGTTCAATGTGCAGTGAAAGACATAAAATAAAACAAGAACCCTGTGCTATTTATTTGCTTTTAAAATATCTTTTGCAAAAAATAAAATAAAAAATGTATCTTGAAATACATTCTTGTCATTATAGGTATTCATAGAAGGGACAGAATTGTTATTTTATCAGGTGCAGCCAAAAAAACCATAGTCATGAAAAGAGTACTGAAAAGCATGTTAAAAGCACAAAATAGTGAGGGGACAGCCAGGTTCCCTGTGCTCTGAGATGGTCAACTGTATGTATGTGTATATGTGTTTAATATCCCAACATTTTCTGCCTCAATGAGAAAAGGGATTCTTCTGAAGCAGGCCTTTTCTCATTGAGGCTGAAAGTGTTTTTTAAACAAATAAACAGTTGACCATCTTAGAGCACAGGGAGCTTGTCTTCTCACCATTTTCTATAGCAATGGATGGAAGCTCCAGGAAAAGAGATTCCACCTCAACATTAGGAGGAGCGTCTTGACAGTAAGGGCTGTTCAACATTGGAACATGCTTCCTCGGACTGTAGTGGAGTCTCCTTCCTTAGAGGTCTTTAAACAGAGGCTGGACTGCCATGTGTCAGGGATGCTTTGATTATGATTTCCTGCATGGCAGGGGGTTGGACTGGATGGCCCTTGCGGTCTCTTCCAACTCTACAATTTTATGATTCTATAGTTATAAAAACAACAAGATGTATTTGCAGATTTAGACCAAAAAAGATAAAATATGTGCTCAGTAGTCCACAGGATCCTTTGTACATTGTGATTCCTCATAAAGGCATCCTTGCCTCTAAACCTCATATCCTCCCACACAGTTACTACATTTTATTATCTGGCACTTGAGAACATCCTGATGCAGAAAGCAATTTAATGTAGAAATGGAATAAATTTATGAAGAAAAATGTAAAATTGACATGGATTAGGTATAGAGTGATTAGTCTGTTAGCAAAATGGCTTGGGATAGATTTCTGAAGTATGAAAGTAAAAGAGTCAATGATATTGAAGAATAAGACTGAAGTCTAATGTACATTTAGAATCAAACTAAATGTGCAGCGGAAAGTTATCTTCCTTCCGTTTAACCTTTTCTCCTCTCACAGCAGGGTTTCCTCAGAGGTAAGTGGCTCAGCAATCAGACTTGTAAATCAAACTCATATGTGGCATTTTAAGCTATGTTTTGAGAGATGTGGTTCTCAGAGTTTATTGCTATTAAGATTACTGTAGGGTGAAGTAGCATGTACACATATGAACTTGACCCATGTGCAATGTAATGAACATCTCAAGGGGCATTTTGTCACAAAGAGAACAATACTATGCTGTTATACAGAAGGTCAACGCTATAGCAATGTTTTCTCTTTACAGACAAATCTGGTGAAACCATTAAAGAGATAAATCTATATATAACAGTATAAATCCATATTACAGTAGAAATTAGCCAAATCCACATGGATTTTTTATTTCAACAGTGTGTATTCCCTATATATGTAGGAAATACTATTTGTTATATCGGACCTCTCTCCTAAACTCTTTCTGGGGAAAATAGTCTTAGCTATTGTAGCATATGTTTTCTTATGTGCAGCACTTTTAATTTGATTTATTGTCTATAGCCTATTGGTAACAGCAAATTTTTTTTACATTCAGGAAAGATCTCTATTTCAAACTATATAATTAAAGCAAAGAAAGTTCCTCAGTAGAATCTCCTGGACACGATTCCTGTTCAGTCTTTAAAAAGTCACTAAAGACACAAAAGAAGCTTATAAATGGCATCAATTTTATGCATCACTTCCTTTGCAGGGGGGCATAAACTGCTGTGAAGGTTACCAAAGGTCTTCGGTAGTAAATGCAGGATACAAAACTATTTATTGTTATAAAAATGTCCAGGGAGTAATTATTGTCAATATAAAATATGTATTATACTTTGGGCACAACCACTAGAAAGGAAGGCAACATGCCTTTGGTTGTTGCTATAGTTACAGTGGCCTAGTGGGGAATATTTTGTATCACTTTTGTCTAGCACTTTATTTACTAGGAAGAACTGCAATTTCATCCATTATTCACAAACATTTCCTGCTTCATTCACTTCCTTTCCTCTCCTACAATTTTCTTCCATCCTCCCCATCTTTCCATATTTGCAAAAAAAAAATTAATGTCTTTGTCTTTCTTCACTTTTGTACCTTGAGTTCAATTTTTCAACATAATGTTACTACTCCTGCCTAATTGTTTTCATGCATAATGGTTCTGTACTTCCTACCGTAATCATAAAGCTGCCTTTCAGAGGCATGACCACATCCTAACAATGATGCATATGTTATTTAAATGTTTGTCCTGTCCTATCACAAAAGCTCAAGATAGTTTAGAAAGGGAACATTTCACAACATGCAAAGAAAACGCTAAAAATAATACCTCCATCTTTCAGAGAAGAATATTAGGTGGCATCAAATTGTTTCCACCGATTTCCACAGCTGCATCCACAATGTAGAAATGATCCAATTCGACACCACTTTAACTGCTATGGCTCAATGCTGTGGAATTCTGGGAACTGTAGTTGAATGTGGCACCAGAGATAGTCTTCCTTTCTCACAAACAGTTGTAATTCTTCTCCCCCACAGCCACTTTGGGCAGAGTTGCTAGCCTAGCTCCATTAGCATTCTAGAAGATGCAACATGATGAAAATTCGGAAAGAAGGTTGTTGTATTCTAGGAAATTTGTGCTGACTGTTTCACAAAAGATAAAACCTGCTCATATTTTCTAGGTCAAGAGAATCCCTCTCTCTCTCTCTCTCTCTCTCTCTCTCTCTCTCTCTGTTTTAATCATCAGAATATACATTCTCATCTGAATGTAAACAAAAATGACAAAATATGTCAGGGAGGTCCTGGTCTTTATGATGCCCTCCTACAAAATCCTGTATAAGATTATTACTGCTATCACCAATTCCTAATTATAATACTTGGGCAGAAAAACATGTACAGTCAGTGGTTGTGCCTTTTCTAGCCATTCATTGTCATAGCAGCAGCTCTGGGGAAAGTATTTATAGTCTGAACAATGACCTTGCGTTGCCGGGATAAGAATCTTATTGGGGGTATAAACTATGCTGGCATGAAATGAACAATAATAAGGATTTGCTGTCCTTTTTATTTAGCATGTTTGGAAAGCTACATATCTTTGTTGCTTAGAGGGCAGGACCCAGGATCCTACCTCTTCCTTTTAAAAATCAATTTCTGAATATAACATTATAAAATTATTTTAAAAGACACTGAGTACAGTGTTTGACAAGCTCTTCCTTGGCTCAGCTACAAACTGGATTAATATTTAGGAACTTTCCTACTTAATGTTCAGAGAACTTCTTTGCAGGTGGCTATGGAGTTCTGCTGAATGCTGGCCACACATGTACAGAAACTCATTTAATATCTGGAGCTGTTGGAGGAACAAAGGCTGGGGGAAAAGAGGCTGATATTGATATAAAACCTACAGTACATCCAAGAGCGTCCTACAGATTGTTAATGTAACAGTTCGCTGCCCTCAGGTTTACAATCTAAAGAAGGTAGGACACACAAGGAAAGGAGAAAGGCTGTAGAGGAGAGGATTAAGCCCAGCAGACAGTGCTAATTCTTATCTCCCTCCCTGACCAGGGCAGTGGCACTTGGGATGGTGGGATGGCCTTTTATCTGCTTCTGGACCTAGACATGGTAAAGCCCTGCCTGCCTCTTCTCCTCTTTTACCATTTAAAATGTTTTTTAAAATACTATCTAATATTAAATTATCTTACCAATTACAAGAGGGGAAATTATTAGTCTCCAAAGGCTTAAATAAAAAGCCATGTTTTAGCTTAGAGCTAACCTTAAGCCAACATTAGTCCAAAGCACACTGCAGAAATAATCCGGTTTGAGACTGCTTAAATTGCCCTGGTTCAATTCTAGGGAATTCTGGGAACTGTAGTTTTGTGAGACATTTAGCCTTCTCTGTCAGAGAAATCTGGGATCACAATAAACTACAATTCCCCGCATTCCCTAGCAGTGAGCCAGGGCAGTTAAACAAAGAGCAGTGTGTTTTGAACCACTGATACCAAATGGGCCACTACTGGGAGAGCATTCTACAACTAGGATTTCAGAACAGACAAGGCTGTTTCTCACATCCTTACACAATGGATTGTGGGACACATAAAAGTGTTGCAACCTGAAAGCAACAGTCTTTGTTACTCCAACCTTCCTTCACCATTTCCCAGTGCTAATACTGCACAGAAATCCAGCTAAAATGGGGGGGGGGGGCAGGTATAAAAATCTTTGCAAAAACATTCTACTTTCTTAGAGGCTTTGTTAAGTGAGGTATACTTGTCCTGGGATGGACTGATTCACGTGCCCTGTTTATATAATCAAGAGGCAAAGAGTACAAGAGTTGATTGTAAGAAATCTGACCAGACGGATGGAAACTTTCCTAGATTTTGTGATGACTGTGGCAACACTGAGTGACTCTCATTTGGTGTTTAGCAAATTTAATACAGATCCCAGTCAAAGACTGGTCCTGGCCTTTCTGATTCCAATAGGCTCTTCACAATTTGGAAAAAATTTCACTGGGTGGCATGTCAGGGATAGGCCAGTAGAGTCATAATAAATTATTATTTTTATCAACTTCACACAATGAAAAGTCCTCACTCATATCTATTGTAGTCAACCAGAATGTTCAACATGTGAACTCTAGTCTTTGTCAAGTTTATTTCAGATTTTTCATAAAATAAGTTGAATTATGGCCTCCACAACTGGATTAGGCATTTGGAAATAAGTCCTGGGGTTCAGGACAGGAGCAATAGCCCTTCTTTGGTGGAGATGAACAGAGGCGTTGGGTGAGAGCCAGGGTCTGATGAAATGGTGCCATCCACAATGGGAGTGTGGCTTGATTTTGCTGAGGTCCCCCTTAGAGGATGAAACAGCTGGCTCTGACCAGCACTCAGTCTTTCTCTTCCAGGAACTAGAGGGACCTTGATCCTATGGGGAAACAGCACCTCTAAACAGGCAAATAAAGGCCATATATTCAGTCCTGCTGATCCTGCTGCAGACACACACTGTTGGTAAATTGTTTATTACTGAGTATTATGAATTAAACCAAAAAAATGGTGAATTTACATCACATTACCAGATGACTTTACAGTTTGTTCACTACAAAAGTCAGCAACTACATTTGGAGAATTAAGCACTGCTGATTATGATCACAAAGAAAGCCTCACTGAGATAGGTACTAAATTAAAAAAGAATGTTGCCTGAATATATTTTCCCATCAGAAAACTGGTAAACTGAAGAAAAATTCACCAGTAAACCAATGATATTCCATGGAGGTATCAAATTCAAAGCCACAGACAGAGTTACAAGAAATCCTATCCTTAGAATTCCCACTGGCAGCTTCCTTTGACATTTTTTTACTGAGCCAGATGACATTCTTCATTTGTTAGATGGAAAGCACATCTGCCAGCATCTAGAATTTTTCTAGGCATGACAGTGAGTTATCTATTAATAAGCTGAATCACTATGAAAGTTTTCATGTTAGGAATAACAGTCTGCCCTCTTCCATGAATAAGCAATGTCAATGATTATGATGATTAATCATAAACAAAAGTGGTAAACCTTGACAGATACTATGTTATTATCTCTAAACCAAATCCATCCATAGCAAACAACAAGAAATGTTGAATGGGACATGATAAATGGTATAAAATACAATTAACACTTTTCAATGAACAACACTGAAATATTTATGCTATCTGGATCATCCCACATGAGTGCCCACTCACATATTCACTTACTCTCTAGACTCAGAATTAAAATACAGGCTCTATGTGCTTTGCTTTGACATGGAAAAGGTTCCCAGTATAGTTTGACATCTCCAAGTAGGTAGGAGCTTGGAAAGTCAATTTAGGCATAGTGACAGCTCTTCCACATTGCAGAAATAAAGCAGTTTGACACCACCTTAATTGTCATGCCTCCATCCCATGGAATCCTGGGATTTGTCAGCCTGGTCTGTCAGACAGCTCAGATGCCTCACCAAACTACAAATTCCAGGATTCTATAGGATACAGTCATGGCAGTTAAAATGGTGTCAGACTGCTTTATTTTGCACTGTGGATACACCCTGAATTAAATCGTCTTCATTCTGAGGGGAAGGAAAAGGATGGAAGCATAACCTTACGCATATTTCTTCCCCATGTGAGACTCGACTACCCACCTTACTCTCCTCTGAGTTACCTCTCCTCTCCCTTCCCTCCACGTAAATAAGAGGTGGACACAACAGCCTCTTTCAGGGCTTGGCAGCTAATGGGTCTGGAGGAAGACATGGAACTGTTACTGCAGAGCATAATACTACACCCACCTGATGCAGGATCTTGGCCAGTTAATTATGCATTCAACACTAAAATAAAAATAAACAGGCAATCATGTTAAACCAATTATAAAATCAAAATATCAATAATTAAAACAACATGAGAAAGAGAGACAGAGACAAAGAAAGTAACAGTATCCATATTCAAAGGTCCTGTCAGTCATTTACCAAATGTGTGTGTGTGTGTGAGAGAGAGAGAGAGTGTGTGTAATACTTATGTGTTATAAGCAAAATCCTTTCTATGAATGTAGGGCTCTCTTGTTCAAATTTTTCAATCCATTAGATTCTATTGATGGAATTTAAACCATGATATAAGGCGAGGAAGCACTCAGATTCAGTATACCTTATTAGAATCAGGACAGGTATGAGAGTGGCTGAGCCCTGATTGAATTGTAGCTGCTCTGACTTGAATAAGAATAGGAATACTTGCTTTTTGAGTATCTCTGGTTCAAATAATTATCTTTTATGATGTGGTTTGTGGCTTGATTGCAGAAGAATAACAGTTGCTAGTGCCTCTCAGCATGAGTCTGGCCCTCACCTTTCTTCTACTAGGCTATGTTTGGAGAAAGGCTGGAGCAATGCCAGGGAATGCTACAGCAGATCCTGGCACACTAAGGACTTTAACACACAAGAAAAGGAAGGTGAAACTGATTGGAAGAGCAGTGGCTTTCTCCATGTTGCTCCACATGCCCTTGTAGCAGTTTCATTCTCTTTCTGAGGGGAGATGGTAATTAAACAGTGCCTTTTGCTGAATGGATTTTCCCATTAGGCAAAAGGCACTGTTTGATGGCCATCTCCCCTCAGGAAAAGAAAGGAAAGAAAGGAAATGCTATGAGATCATGCGGAATGGCATGGAGAAAGCTGCTATTCTTCTAATTGGTTTTGCCCTGTTCCCCTCTCATACAGAAGTCCTTACTCTAAATTAAATTTGAGGTTACATCTGCCCCCCACTATTTGCAGCTAGTGATTATGGGCCTTGTAAGCTCTTGGCTCTTATCTGCAATAACAAAAGGCAGTTCTGCACAGCTTGTCAAAGTTCCATGGCATCTCCTGGGTTGCACAGAGTTGTTGGTCATTTGCAGCCATGTATTGAGGATCCTTGAAAATGGCACTGCAGTTTTCCAGTTTAAAGCATTTAACCCCAAACATATATTTCATTGCCTAACTATGGAGATAAAAATATAAATGCAGTAGATACATTTAAACAAGAACTGGGGGGAAAAGGAGAGTACTATCCTTATTTCTGTTTAGAGGTATTTATCTCTCTTTTATTGGTAGTCTGTGCTAGGACTTGGTGCTTTCACATCATACAATCATAGCATTAGTTTGGTGAGACACTAAAGCAGCTGTCTGGTTGAGAATTCTAAATTCCCTCCCTAATCCTCAAAGTTCTATAGGATATTGCCACGACAACTAAAGTGGAATAATAGTGCTATATTTGTGTAGTGTGTGAAAGGGCCCTTAGAAAGTTAATAGGCTAAATAATCAGCACCTGAAATATGATAGGAAGCATCCCCCTGGATGAATGGTATCTGATATTTTCCTATGGCAAAAATACCAATTTCTTCCCTAAGGATGCTTTGAGAAGTGACATGTTAGTATGGTACACCTGGGACTCTTTCACATTACACTATTACAGCAGTACGGTTCTACTTTAACTGCCATGGCTCCATCCTATGGAATCCTGTGGTTTGTAACTTGATGAGGCATTACAGATTTCTGCTGAAAATGCTAAATGCCTCCTAAACTGCAAAAGCTTCCTAAACTGCCCAATTTGGACTTGGGGATCCATCTGAATATGTTATAAACATGGTCTCAGCCAATGAGGATGTTACATCCATGTTTTATTTTGTTTTCTAGACAATCAGCAGTTTTGCAAGTTAAGTCTCTGAGTTGCCCTGGGTTTTTATTAATGTGAATGTGTCTCTCTTTGTGTGTGCTTGCATTCAAAACACACACATATCTTATTCTTATAAATGTGATAATGCAGCATAGCTTATACATTGCTTTTGGCAAAGTGACCTACTTAGAAAATGCTCCCATAATGCTAGCTTTCCTTGTTTCTCCATCATTTGATTTTATTAGGTGTTTAAATATTAAATAATCATAAATAATGAAGACTATTAACTGTGATAGGCTGGGAAGAATTTTTGATTTTCACAGCCAAGGCAGACCAGCAAGATCAATGTTTTTAGAACTCAGAGACCAAATAGGGTGTTTCTGCTGTTAGGTTGCTTTTACAACACCTTTTATAAATAAGGCCGCAGCACCTTTAGATTTGCTTGAGGCCAAGAAAATATACTGCCAGTAGATCAGGTCATAGCTTTTTATTAAGGCTGACTTATAATTGCGATTACTGTATTTTCAGTCAGGGTATACATTCACATGATGGTGATATCAGCTTCTCCATGTGCCATATTTCTTGATAAAAGTAAAAGGATGTATTTAATGGTAAAGGCAACAGATCTACTATATACAGTAACATGAGATCTGCCTTTACCAGCAAAGAATTTTTTCTGCTTCTTTGACTTATTTACTTGTTAAATAAATATATATTTGTGTTTTGCTTTCTGTTGTGACATTTTATGGCAGCATACAATTAAAAATATAAACATTTAAAACAATTTGAGAGACAGATAAGAGACAGAATTGTTTAAGCCTTGAGTGTTTCTAGTTTCCAATACAGGCCTATGATTTGAGGATCCTGAGCACAAAAACTTCCCAGGTCTGGATCCAGCTGCAGATGCTTTGGCCTGGCTAGTCTTGGCCAGACCCACATACTGGATTAGCTGTAGAGGCACATGACAACTACCACTGTAGTAATGACTCCAGACTTGTACGTGTTTGTTCTATATATTGCCCTATACATTGCTAGAGTGCCTAAAAATACTAACATCCCTATTCAAATTATTTTGACATTCCAAGGGCAGCTTTAGTAGTCCAGAACATGAATTAGGACTGCTCTTACGTGCTCACACATCCTAAATGTAACCTTTAGGAGCCCTGGTGGCACAGTGGTTAAATGCCTGTACTGCAGCCACTCACTCAAAACCATAAGGTTTGTCCTTGGGGCCTTTTTGTTTCCTTGGGATAGGTGTGTGCAACAGAGACATTAGCAGGAAATCTTAGCAGTGCTATAGGATCTTTTTAAATTGTTCATTTCTTATCTTCAGTCCTTTTTGAGGTAAAAAAAATTTACCCTCTGTGTCTGCATCAATGCCTGTAACAAAAAACAAAACAAAACAAAAAACTCTGTAACCCATGTGTCTCAGCTAAAGTTCAGTTTGGAGTTACTCTGATTACAATCACAGCTTTGCCAGTTTCCCTTAATTTTTTTTTTGCCCGATCCGAGAACAGGCTTGAATGGGTGAAAATGGATCTTATTGTATGCCTTTTTGCCCAACTCAGCTGCATTGCATACCCAATCCAGACTACTGGTGTACTTTTTAAAGGATGGGAAAACATCGTAGGTTTGAAAAGTACACCAGGACTCTGGATGGGGTAAGCTGAGTTTGGCAAAAAGGTGTGTGATAAGATCAGTTTTCATCTGTACAAGCCTGTGCCAAGCCCGTGCTCAGATCGGGCAAAAATAGATGTGCGATAATCTCCTATGATGCCCAACAAATAGGTGTATTGTTCACTGGTTTAGAACAGTGCATCTCAGATTATCTGATGCAGCAGCCTGGCAATTCCTCCCCCTCCCCCTTCCCAGTTGCCAGAGACCAGTACCATGTTTGGGCTCTTTAACTACAACTGTTTTTTTTTTCTTTCCTTGAAACTTGGCAGGGACTACCAGCCAATGACTCAGGGACTAGCACAGATCATGTCAGTGTATGTATGTATGGATGGATGTATGTATACCTCTAGTATTAAGAATTTCACAGGACAGGATATGGCACCTGGCTGAAGAAGCTGAATGATGCAACATCTGGAAAGGCTGCACTAGGGTGACAGATATGGAGTGTCATTGTGACACCACTTGGAGGACATGCCCAGGATGACTCAGCAGGCATGATGCAAGAGGCTGATGCAAGGCACCTGTGTGAGGAGATCATGCCATGGACAGTGTGCATAAATATGAGCATGACCAATGGATAGTGTGGGTTGTTGTTGGTAGTGGATGGTTGGTTTGAGAGTCATTGTTGTGAATATAATGATATATATACTCTGTAGTAAAGTTCTGTAAATAGAACTTGGAGATTCTGAATATTTCTTTAGCACCTTGTGCAGTTCTAGGTGCTAGCAGCACTACAGAGACAGCAGAGAAGGAGCATGAGTAGTGCGCAGCTATGACAGAGCACCACTTTGAGTATTCAATAGATGGTTGTCTGCACAAGAATGTACATGAAAAACATTCCAAACCAGTTTATGGGGGGGGGGGGGGACTGCTCTTCCTGTTGAATCTTGGACATGTATGTTGTTCAACCTGAAAATTCATTCATAGTTGACTGTTGAGAAAACGTATTGGCCTTTACTCAAGAGACTTCTAAAACAAATCTATTTTAGATTTTACTGCTGAATTTATAGACATATGCTCTAATTTTAAACATCCTTTGAGTCATGCTCTGAAAATTTTTTTTAATGCAATTTACAGTCATATTTCATTCTCACTGGTAACCTTGTTTATGTAATCCATAATTGATAGTAGACAGATTTTCACAACTCAGGATTATTTACCAAAACTTCTAAGGAAAGAGGAGGGAGACTGAATAGCAGCTGCTACTTTAAGACATATAAATACACAGATCTTATTTGGAACATATTTTCACTTAGGCTGTGCAAAGAGCATGTATGATAGTAATTAAGGAAACCTCACATATATGTTTCCAGAACACATATAAGAATATGTACAAGTCAATGAGCCAGACCACAAATGAATTTTCATGTTGGAGATATGTGGGTAGTAGGGATACCAGCTAAAGATTGACCAAGCCCTCAAGTTTTTGGCCCAAAACTTGAAACCTAAGGACAACATTTGGTGATCATGGAGTATTATTTACCATCATGAAGTAAATATTTGACAATGAACATGCTGCCTAGGAGAGTGGTGGACTCTCCTTCTTTGGAGATTTTTAAACAGAGGCTGGATGGGCATCTGTTGGGGGTGCTTTGGTTGTGTAATCTTGCATGGCAGGGTTTGGACTGGATGGCCATTGGAGGCTCTTCCAACTCTAATTCTAAGATTCCATCAACCACAGGTGCACACTGCTTCTCGTTCAAACACACACAGAGAACATACTTTCCTGTTTGGCATTTAAGAGAGTAATCTTGGCTAAAGACTCTGATTAAGATGAAATAAGAGGGAATATTCCTTCTCATTTAGGGAGAAGGATAAATGGTATCTAATCTAGCCTACATGCTTCTAGACAAAAAATGCATACAAAGCAGAGCCTTGGTACTACAATGACTGGGAGACAAAGAGGAAGCTAACTAAGTAAATGCATAGATCCACTGGAAAATCTTTTCAAGTTGCAGGAATAAATAAGTTAGGCGGTGTATAGGCCGCCCCTTTGGGGTGGCCTGCATCTGCCCCTTTCCCTGATGGATCACCCCTCAGCTGCCACAGCAACAGCCCCGAGTCCCTGATCCACCGCTTTCCCAGGCCACAAGGAAGCGACAAAAGGCGGGGAAAGGGAGAAAGGGGCGGCTTGGTCCATTTCTCCTTGTGTCGCTGGCGCAGCCAATTAAAGGCCATGCTAGCGACACAAGCAGCAGAAGGAGCTCCGTTTTGGAGCTCCTTCTGGCGCCACTGAAAGGGCACCACAAGCACCGTGCAGTGGCGCAAGGGCATCACACGCACGCCGCTCTGTTTGGAGGTGGCATGCGTGTGACGTAATCATGGCAGCTCCCATGTATACAGGGTGCTGCCATGATTACGCCCCCATCACGTGCTAGGGGTGAAGCTGGTATAGACGCTGCGTCCTCGGCCAACCCCTAGCACGTGACGGGGGCACCGTATCCGGCGGTCTAGATACCACCTTAAATCTTGTAAATTGTAGCAAGCTGCTACTGTACTAGCTGAGTTGGAGATTTGCAGAGTACCATTTCCATTTGCCAGGATCTATGCTTCTCAGACCTGAAGAATTTGTGGACTCTTTTCTCCTACTTGGTGATGACCCAGAAAACTGGAGGTAAGGCCCTTAGATCTGGCATCCTGAGTGGACAGAGATGTTTATGTTTCTATGGTGGTATCCAGACTGGTGCAAAGCGCGGGCCTGGATACATACTAGGGTTGCCTCTGGGTGTCCTTTCCAGACGCCCCACAACCCTAGTACATTGTAATGGCGGCGCCCTTTCTACATGGCCACCCTTTCTACCGCAGCCAAACAACACAGTGTGGATGTGACGTCCTGGCGCTGCTGCAGGGTGCTTATGGTGCCCTTTCAGTGGCGCCAGAAGGATCTCTGTTTTGGAGCTCCTTCGGCCGCGTGTATCACTGGCGTGGCCTTTAAATGGCTGCGCCAGCAATACAAAAAGAAAGGGGCCAAGCGGCCCCTTTCTCCCTTTCCCCGCCGCTGTCGGGGTCTTGGGGCATGAGGCCCCAAGGACACCCCTTTCCAGGCTGCAGGGAAGCAGCATTTTGCCGCTTTCCCAAGGCCAGGAAAAGCGGTGGATCGGGGCCTCTTGCGCTGCCACTGTGGCAGCTGAGGTCCCGTTCTGTCGAGGAAAGGGACAGGTGCAGGCTGCCCCAAAGGGGCGGTCTGTATCCCGCCTATGGGTCCTTGCAGACGAGGCTACAATAGACAAATCACACTGCTTAATACATGGAAGTCTACCCTCATTTGCCCTGTCTCCTTCTCTGATTCTTTTAAGACTATGTATCTAATTATGTTTAACGGTAAGTAAGCTCTTATTGGGCACAGTTTTTACTTTCCAAGTTCTCATTGATTCAAATAGGTCTATTCTAGTTTGGACTAGCAACTGGATTTAGGACTTCTACATTCTGTCTAAACATGAACAAACTTGCAAATGTGAGTAAATTCTTTTTGCAACTGAAATGAAATTACATTCCTTGAAGAAGTCTTCAAAACTGGTTATTTTTTCATTTGGAAGATTCATAAGCCTTCCCTTTAAGGTAAAAAAACATTTTTACACAAGCTGAGATGAAAGGCAATTCTAGCACCCCTTGAAAACGTTTTCTTTGCAAGAAAGCAAAAGGAGGAGGAGATTTTGTGGGTTCACTGTAGTGATGTTCCCATTACACACATTTTAACCCATTTTTTAAACACAAATTTGTAGGAGACAACATACAAGTGGACCCATCACATTAGCTGGCTAGCAATCCATGGATTTAACCACCCATTGAATAATATGAGGTGTGACCATCTGAGAAGAGTGCACTGTATATGCAGAATATTCTGTGTTCATCAGAGGCCCACTTCTCCCATGCCTGGGGCTGGTGAATCACAGCAGGCATACAGAATTTAGCATCACCAACCAGATGTTCCCTAGGTGGGAAAGATTACACAATCTCCACTACCATGGCATGGGATGGGTTTGTGAATGGTGTAGTCCATCACATTTGTAACGTTTGGAGAAGGTGGATGTAGATTATTCTACCAAAGTAAGGACAGAGGAGAAATTAGAAGGAGGTACATCTGGAATATATTAGCCACTCATGGTTAGAGGACAAATCTGCAGCAGATTTTACGTGGGAACAACTATGTCCATTCTTGCAACCAATTCGGGCTGACAAGAGAAGAAATAGTCTGTCAGTATGAATAAACACCTTGTCCACAGGCAGACTACCCATATTTTAAGGGACTCCTACTGTGGCAACAATGGCAGTTCCATGGTCAAATGCACAGAAAGCCACATGGAGTGTAAGGCTGAGTGAACAAGAGACTGATGGAAGTGTCTTTAGCTTATGTCATCTTATTACACCCAGCTTGAATTCAGAGTCTCAAGAGTGTAATACTAGAGATGATTAAAGCTTTGTCTTTCTGTTTTTGATTTAGAAGTATGTTTGATTTAGAAGTGACACAGCAATTAAATGCAAATCAGATCCACATAAATCACACACAGGGAAGAACCTATCTCAGAAATAGGCATCAGCCATCATTGCAACTGAAGAAGTGGCACAGATATGAGTGATGAAAAATTATGACTGTCAATTTGTAAAAATAAATAAATGTCTCTATTCAGTGCCTTGGAAAAGCAAAACGGGGTCATAGGGATCCCTTTGCAAAAGGGCTGCAGTGACCCACTTTCCCTATTATGCTAATTCAATAGAGAAGGGTTAGAAAGTAATTTTTGTTTTATAGGCTGCTTACTTGAGAATTATAATCCAGCCGGTAATATCTGGAGCAGGCTTTCTTCATAAATCACTGTAGAAAGGGGTGGACCAAATATACCTCCACCAATGTTATTGTTCTGGAATTCACATCATTTCTAGAGCTCATGGGAGTTGCAATTGAGCAGCATTTGGAGTGTCTGAACTTTGCCTATCCATTCAAGATCTCAGCATGAACTAGGGGCCTTGTGGAGAGGACTGAGTGTGGCATAGGGCCCAGAAAGAAATACTGCTACCTTGGACCTCAGAAACACAAAACAGGTGTAAGACTACAGTATTAGTTTTATCATTTGTGGTTATCCAAATTGTGTGAACACAGTTCATTCATACCTAAGTGAACTATATATTTTTAATGTTTCTGGGCTGTAATTCTGTGAACTAACGTTGACAAGGTCACTTCATGGCTTGAATGTAAGTGCTCTCATAACAATTCACTGTCATTCTCACTCTCCTCACCTGCCAATGATGATTGCAAAATGGCAAGCCATTCTTCCCTGGCAACTTTTCTTCCTTATTGCATGGGCTTTCTGAAAATGGGTTCTCATTTTATAGATATAATCACCTGCTTAATGTCTGGCTTGGCAATTTTCAGGCAAGGCAGAGTAACTTGGCAAGTACGGTCTTTTGTAATCTTATTATCACTGATCACAGATACTGGTCATGTGAAAAACAGGGAGATTATATCCTTTATTCTTAGTAAATCATTTCCAGATGAACAAGTATTTAAATGATAATGATTCAGATTTTGTTTAGAAAATATATGTGTCCCTATGCTATGCATAGGGCATCCCTATGCATATATTCTCTACCTGGAGAATCCTGTGCTACAGTTCTAGCAACAGACAGACCAAATGGGTAATAATACATTTTGTTATAAATAGTAATTTATTTCAGCACTAACCAACTAGCTGAAATCCACTTTGATAGACCACTCTCCACACAGAATGGTCTAAATTAAGTTGTTATTCCCAACTAGAATAGACCCACTCAGTCTATGAAATTTACAATTTATCAAGTTCCCATTGATTCAATGGGTCTACTTTTGCTGGGACTCACAACAGGATGTAGGCCAGTGTGTGAAGGGCCGGCACCAAGAGCGAATATTTTTGAGTGCAAGGCCTTCTTCATGCAGACACTGTATATTGCCCTCTAAGGAAGTGAACAGAGGTGGAAGGAGGAGGAGCCTCTTGCTCACCTTGGCATCTTTTTGGTAGATTTGGAGAGGACAGTGGCAACAGTGGAGAAGAAGTGAGCCTGCTGAGGGCATCCTACCATAGTCACCTCCTCCCACCTATCCCCACTCCCCAGAACCAGCATTGCCATCTACAGGTGAACACCATATAGTCCTAACAAAGTACCTTAAGGACTAGCCATGCTAGCTAAATATATTAGCAGGCATATAACGAACATTTTATATGAGCAAAGTAGCAATGAACAAAATGAGAGGACTGGTGCTGATTCATTGGTCTGCCCTTGCTCCATCTGTATTGATGAGCTATTTTCCACAGAGGTCTTTTTCCACTGTGTGCTGCCAGATGTCATCATGCATGTTTATCAGGCTAATATTGGAGCTTATTTTTTATTTTTAACCATAAAAGTTCAGGACAATGGGATTGCAAAATGTCTCACTGCATTTTCTGCTAAGGCCTAGTAGTACTGAATACATGGTCTTTTTCTCCTATCCATCTTTAATATCATTTTAGCATATAATTGCCAGAAAGTGTTATAAATTCCTGGAACATTCTGCAGATGGCACAGCAGCAGTCTTGGTATTTATGCAAAGCTACACAGATAAACCCATCAAAAACCTGGCACACTTTCCCCTTAGTCAAATTGCCCAGCCAATATATGAGCAGGCGAAGCCTCCACTGAAAGCAGATATGACAGCTAGCAGCCAATACATCCTTTTTGATGATCGTGTGTAGTTGTCAAAAGCATCAGTCCCAACAAACTGTTTAGCATTGCCAGGCAAATAGCATTTTTTTTAAAAAAGAAAATTATAGCATTGTGTAAGTTTATCAGACCTACCATAGGAGAATCTTTCAAATGCAAGCTTCCCTATTTGTTAGGTGATTACCCACATCAAAAAATGGATAAAAAGCACACTCTCCCACATTTTACAGATGAAATATCAAACACATGAAGCCACACCAAAGCCACACTCCAGTCTTAAGGACTGGAGCACAGCTTTGGTGCAATTTCTGGACTCTTAAGATGCATGTATCATTTAAACAGCATACCTCCAAAGTGACCCGAAGCAGCTTTATTTTGGCCTGTCTGTTTGGGCCCTATGTTTGTTAAAAACTACTTTTTATTTATAATATCACAGTCCAAAAATAATTGACATTTTTTTACCTTATGGTTTTGTTTTGTTTTTACAATATATTTTAATGTAAATCCTTCTGAACTGAAGGAAAATGGATTGCAAAGTGTCTTGAATAAATAGAATAAATGGGACTGAGTGAGAACAGCTGCTCTTTCTTGGAGGTCTGAGGAACCCTGCCAAATTGTCAAGGGAGGTAAGCAAAGAAGAAAGATCATATGTTAACATTTCATTCAAACAACTGCAGATTGCAATAAAGACCCTTTCAAAGATGATGAATGGTAGCACATGACCAAAGGAAGCAAGAAAATACTTAGCTGGGTGACGCTACACTACAGCAATGGCTTAATTCAGTAGCCTGAAAAATGGCAGATGAGTTCAGGTTCCCATCAAGACACTAATGACTTTTGAAAGCTTCTTCTCATGTCCTTGACAGTTGCTGGGAATCACCAGTAATATGAATCCTGGAATAAGGGCAGCTGCTATTACATTAAATCCAATGTTAATCCTATTTAAAGAGACCCATTGAAATAACTGGATTTATACTGGTTATGTCTAACAAGTCCCTTTCATTTCAGAGAATCTAAATAGTGTTAAGGGCAGTGCACTAGGTTTACTGATCTGAGGAGAAAGCTCCTCCAGGCATGAACTATCTGCATGACCTTGCAGGCTAAAGGCTATTTTAAAAAAAAACTTTACATTTTTTTTATTTCAAAGCTACATAAAACATACGTTTTCTATAGTTATATATAGAAAAAGTGATTATTACAAGTATAACTCCTAACAGAAACTTTATATAAAAATTGACTTCTTGAGTCTCTTCAGTAACAAATCTCATGATGTCCATATATCTCTGTCTGCCTGTTAGTGCAGAGAGAGGACAGGACAAGGTGGTACAGAACAATGGAGCTGCATACACGAGACAAAGCCAATTAAGCATAGACATTTACCATCTTTCAAATTCAGGTAGGGTTGCACATCTCTGGAAATGGTAAAATAGCTTACAATGGGAGGGTGTTCCAGTGTACCAGTCTGAGCCACTTTGGGTGATCCCATCCAGTGGAGGTAAACAAGACAAGCCATGATTGCTCTTGTCAGTAGGGGTATTGGAGTGAGGGAAATTCCAGTTTGTGCTTTAGAATCAGGCTTGACTTTTCCCCAAGATGGACAGGGGTCCAAGCTGTCCAGTATAAATTCTTCATAATTTGTGCACTTTCTGGCAACAGACAGCTTTCCTGCCTAATGCATCAAAATCTAATATTCATATTTCTTAAACATAATGTGTAATATGAAGAGATGTGGCAGAGCTGTTTCAGTATGCTGAAAGAGATGGCATATTTTAAAATGTACCCCACCCCTTAACTTCAGGTCTTGGCCTGTTATTTCTGGATGTGTTGTAGCTGTGTTTATAAAAGTCATTCCGCACATTATTAATGGAATGATGTTAGTGACTACCAATTAATATTTTGTACAACTTCATTTTAGCATTCTCTTTTGCAAGCACAAAAGCTCTTATTAAAAGCATTCCTTAAATGAGACACCAGATGGATAAATGTCTGCACATGGTGAGTGGTACTGCAAGTGATTCCTAAGGTTTTGTTTTTTTTAATTGATTCTGCTTAAAAAGCTTTTGGGGAATTTAATCTCACCATCTGATGCACTGGTCAAAAAATCAACAATAATAAATTAGAATATGGCTGGAGAATTCCTCAAGCAAATCAAGACAAACAAATGCAGAAAAAATATTGCAGTATGAAAGAAATAGATATATTAAAAGTAAACTTGATTCCGGTCAGTTGGTAAGATCCCTCTAGAGGAGGAATGACACTTTATATAGAATGCTATTATTCATTTGGGATAAGATATTTTAATATTTTTCAACCGTAGAATGGTTTATCTTTGTTGGAGTTGTGGGACTGTTAAACCCTTTCCTTGTTTTGATTTTAATGTTTGTATTGTTTTGAACTTGTACTGTTTTAAATACTTGTTAGCCACCTTGAGTCCCTATATCAGGAGAAAGGCAGGATATGATATAAGAATAAGAATAATAAAATTGACATTCCTTCCAGTTCAGATTGTCATACTGATACCTCCTGCTCCCCAATAGTACTATTTTGGTGAAGAACCTTTCCTTCATACAGCAGTTCAGTATTCAAACCAAATGTCCCAAAGAATTTAATAAAAGGGGTGGATGGGAATGAGCTTTTCTAAATTTCAAATATGCAGTGCTGGTTTCACACTGAATAGTTTTAAAAAGTAGCCTTTGAGTACAAAATTAAGTAGGGAGCATTTGCTTTCAGTTTTAAAAGATGCAAATTGTGCAAAGCAACAAAAAATTCTGCATCATCAACTACTAGAAAGCTTTCTTTCATGATCACTATTGGTAATATTACTCTATTAACTGCTGTGAATGGTGCCTCTTTTAATAAAAAGAAAGAAAATTGAAATTTATTCAGATTTTGTGCACTGAAGCTTGGGATGATTTTACTTGAGATGATTTTACACTTGAGATGATTTTACACATGAGACCTAAATTGCCTTTTTCTTATTTCAGTCAATGATGATAGTAATAATAATAATAATAATAATAATAATAATAATAAATGCCTTTATTAGTTGCAATCTATTATTGATTTATCATCCACATTCTGTCCTATATTAACAGCAAATTCCATTGTGGTACCCATAGCAAGATAAAGGTTCAAATATGTTTTTTTGGCTTCATTTGTAAAAATACCCATAGATATTACAGAGACAGGAAGAAAGAAGATTGAAAAAATAAGAAATAGAAGAGAGACACTGGTATCCTTTCCACAATTTGTGAAACTCTGAAGATGCTCGTAAGACCTCAAATTAATATAACTATACAGTCATTCTTAATTATTTTAGTATTGCTATTCAAATCCATTTTTAAACAGTTGTATTTGTTTTGCATGACAAAATCTTGTGTTGTTGCTGTCATCATCATCATGTCAACATAGACATATTGATCCCATGAATGA
Organism: Sceloporus undulatus; assembly: GCF_019175285.1. Lineage (NCBI taxonomy): Eukaryota > Metazoa > Chordata > Lepidosauria > Squamata > Phrynosomatidae > Sceloporus > Sceloporus undulatus. Next base: position 967,523 of record NW_024802937.1, read on the forward strand.
GAGCTTCCAAGTCACCCTATCATTAACAGTCCTGCTTAGTCTTGCAGATTCAGGGCCATAGCATCCTTGGTTGAAGTCGAAGGCTTTCATGGCTGGCATCCATGGTTTTTTGTGGGTTTTTTGGGCAATGTGGCCATGTTCTAGAAGAGTTTCTTCCGATGTTTCGCCAGCATCTGTGGCTGGCATCTTTCTCTGAAGAAACACCCTTAGTTGAGTTTATCTATCTGCAGTGCAGTATTCCTCTTTCCTAGTGTTAGGAAGTTTCTAATTAGGGGAATTTATTCATTAACTCAAATTGCCGAGAGCGAGGGTTAACAACACCCTCACAAGACCATGTCACTTACTGTATACCAAAGGGCCAAATAATCCCTTAACAGGTGATGCAGAGACAGACTTCTCCAGTTAAAGTTCAAATATTTATTAAAAGGGGGAAACAAACATTCAGCAAAGAGCATATACACACACACACACACTCGATACTCGATGAAATTAAAGGAGGGAAATGAGGGAATAGATTGAGAAAGGCAGTACTACAGGTGATAATCACTTCTGAAGGCTTCTCCAGGAATCTAATGCAGATGTGGATGATGGGTGATATGGCCACCAGAACATGGGGGAAATGGCTAAGGGAGCTAAAATCAGAGTCCAGCCTGGCATAGAGCCAAGCTGTATTCTGAAAGTAGCACACTTGAATGAGCAAATCTAAGGGCTTTTATAGGTGAAATCTAGCCTCTGGCGATGAGCTTAATGGTTTGGCTGAAGCGTAGACAAAGGTGTTTAATCACTTGGGCTTTGTTAAGCCGAGGTGTAGGGTAGCCTGCTCAATGCAGTCAGGTCTTGACACAATAGAGGGAATACAAGCAGGTAAATGAGTGGGTCGTTGATTTGATCACCAGCTCATCAAGCTCGAGACTGACAACAAACAGTCAGTATTGTGTTGTTTTTGGAGGTGCTGGCTCCCTTATTAACAACTCTCAAGCTACCTTTGGGGAATTTCCATGTATATTGTTTGCTAGGGTTCCTGCCTCTTCCCTGGCAAGTTGCCTACTTGGTCTCCTCGCTTTGGCGAGATGGCGGTTCCTCTAGAGGTCAGTCTGAGGTCAGAGTGAGCTCCACACTCCAAAATTTTATAAAAATGGAGTTGTTCTAACACTACTGCCTTCTAATTTACCAAGCATTATTGTCTTTTCTGATGATTCATGTCTTCTCATCATATGACCAAAGTATGGCAGCCTCAGATTAGTCATCTTGGCATCTAGGGAGACTTCAGGCTTAATTTCTCTAGGACACATTTATCTTTTTAGCAGTCCATGATATCTGTAGAACTTTTTCCAGATCAGTACTTCCTCTCAGATCAGTTGGTTTTCTTCCCATCAGCTTTCTTCACTATCAGATTTCACAACCATACATAGAAATTGGAAATATGATGGCATGGACATTAATCTTAAATTGTTGATGTTCCTTCCTCCAATTTTTACACCTTTTCTGAGCCTAATCCTGCTCTGCGTATGATAATAATAATACTTAATAATAATATTTATTTATACCCCGCTCTTCATATGTTCAGCACACAAGTTAAACAGCTAAGATAATAAAATGCAGTCTTGTCTGACTCCCTTGGCAATTAGAAACCATTCAGTTTCTCCATATTCTCTCATAACAGTAACCTCTTGTCCTGACTACAGGTTACACATCAGGACAATCGTTGTGGCACATCCATTTCTCTAAGAATGATCCATAGTTTTTAATGATTTATACAATCAAAGCTTTTGCTATAACCTGTAAAGCACAGGCTGATTTCCTTTTGCAATTCTTTGACATTCTTTGCAATATGATCCCTAATGCCTCTTTTTTTCCTGAATGCAAGTTGAACATCTGGTATTTCTTGCTTTATATATGACAAAATTCTTTCTTGTAGAATTTTGAGTGTCATTTTGCTTGCATGGGAAATGAATGCAATGGTCCTGCGGTTACAGCAATCCTTGCCTTGGTGTTTGCTTTCTTGTGGATCAGAATGTATGTTCAACATTTCCAATCCATTGGAAATTGCCATTGTTTTGTTTTCCAAATTTGTTGACAGATTTTAGTTAGAACTAGAGTAGATTCTGCTTCTGTATCTTGGAAGCAGCTCTGTGGGTATGCCATCTGTTCCTAGTGATTTACTTCTCCCAAGTGCTCTGAGTGCAACTTCCACTTCATTTTCTAAAACTGGAGGTTTGTCTTCATATGGCCATTAGCTGAGGACAATAGCAAATAGATATTTATAAAGTAAAAAGCTGGATAAACCTGATTAGAACTAGCCAGTCATAGCCCATGGATTGCTGTGAAGGAAGCCAATGAGGAAAAAAGGCTTAAAGAACGAATGAAGACCAGTTAGGAAAAGATGAACTGATAAAATCTGAATAAAATTTTGGGAGCTGGGAATATGGAAAGAGTTCAGTGAGATCATGTTCAACATAATTGTTATATAATAAATCTTTACTGTTTTTATTTTTTACATCTCTTGTCTGGGTGTTTTATTTTAATATTTGAAAGACAGAACCACATGCTTTACCACACTGAACCTGCAGATCAACACTATCACTTGTCTAGTAAAGAGCTCACCTTGTAGCCTGATCGCCACTTCCAGGGAGGGGTCCTGGTATTAGTTCAGATTTCAAGGACAGATGAGAAAAGATTTCAAGGAGCAGAGCTCAGAAAGTTTGAGAACTTTGTATGGAGTGAACGTGAAGAGAAGGAAGAAATGGGAACCTGATGCTGGCCCTCAAAGTTTTTACACATCACTTGACTGCCTCTTTGAGGTTTAAAAACAAAACAAAAACAGGACAACTGCAATGAATTGCTTACTCAGGTATGATTTCCTAAGTGATTCAGAAGGCTGACTGAAACTGGTGCCTCTGCTGGGGCAAGATAAGGTAGAACCTCTCCTTCTAGCACAAGCCTTTCACATTTTCAGGAGCAAGATGCGGGCTCTGAAGATTGCGAACAAAAAAGCCAGCTGGAGCACATTCACCTACAAAGTAGAAGAAACTCATAAGGCAGAGGCCATATTAATCAGCTTCAGTGGTTTTTCCCTGTCCGTTGGCTATAAATTACTCAGATATAGCAATTACTTTTTGGTGTTTCAAGAGTTTATTTTATGTATGTTTGCTATTCCTTTGGCTCCTAGAGTCTGGCATGTACTAGCACGTCTCTTCTTTGGCTGCTAATCTCAATCAGCCTGCTCCCTGTGCACTGACTCTGGATTGCCTTGACCACTCTATGTAGTTGTTCCTTTAATGCTGACCACATAGGACTCCTTGTACTTTTGCCTCTGGACTGTTTCCATTATTTCCCACCCCCTTTAGACTGTGTTGATTCAGCTTAAGCATTTGGTGACCTAGAACATGATACTAGTAAACTGGAACATATGGCCTGCAGTATGGGGAGGTGGAGGGAGTTTATATAGTATAGTAGCAGGTCCATTGTCTCTTCACAACTCTCCTATTTTGTGACCTCTGGCCTAAAAAAAGTTGCCCTTAAATGGTTTTTTGACTTTACGAACAACATGACTGTCTTTGCTTTAGGTGTCTTACAGTACTTTAGAGACCTAATCGTCCTTTAAAGAAAGGTGGAAGACCAATGGACGTCCAGATATCGCTGGACTGACTAGACTCATCAGCCCTAACCATGAGAATAAATGGCAAGGAGTGCTTAGAGTTGAAGTCTAACACATTTGGAGGTCTTTACTTGCCCACTTTTATTCTAAGCATTGACTTGTATTTTAATAAGCATTTTTCTGCCAACCTTGACATTTTATGAGATGTCAGGAGAGCAAAGAAGGAAAATGATAGTTCTATCTAATGGCAAGTCTGAAGATTGGGCCAAATGTGAAAAATAGTATGGCTCTAAGTAAAATAGCAACTTTGCTTCCATAACAAGCATAGTTCCTCAGATTCAGTTATACTAATAAATAATTAAATAGTATTTTACTTTGAGTTTTTCAGAGGATAAGCATTGCCTTATTATATGTGTGCTGCATTTCTAGTGGGAATGTATTTCTCAAAATATGTATGAAATGATCCTGTGCTTGTGTTTAACTTATGACCTCTGCTAAAAATATGCATAATTATTGTTGTTTTAGGCACAACATCAAGATAAACATTATACAGTGCAGTTTTCAAGCAATGAAGACAAGTTGCTGATCAGGTTTGTTTTACTAACCTTAATAGGGCTGATAGGAAATGAAGCATTCACAAAATGCAGTACTAGGCTCAGTGTGTTCAAACTGACAACAGTTGTCAAGGTTATTTTCTTACTAGCCCCAAAGAAAAATTCATTTTATGACTCATCTTCACTGGTACAATCTGAGAAGTTCCAAAGGTTAAATTACTTTCACATTTCTGTTTTTGAGCAGAGCTTTGGCAGAATAATTAGAAACTATTATTCTGTTCTTTTCATTTTGCATCACCATTTTTTAGGGAACCATAACAATTTAGGTATGATCTAGTCCAGCTAAAGATTAGCACTTTCTGAGCTTTGGCTAAATTGTTGGATTTGCAACAATAGTCCTCAGGGGAGCCAGTGCACAATTTACACTCAGAAGCCTTTGCTTCAGGTTTTATCTCTCAGTCTATCGCATGCATATGAGTGGTGTTTTGCTGCAAGGGAATTGTTTAAATCTATTCCTGGAGCTAGTATGTCTACAGTTATTGAAATAATTGCATTCCCACATCTCAGCTGAGCTGAGCAGAGCATCATTTGCTGAGGCTGTGTCAGCATTTCCATTGTGAGGTGCACACACTTGAAAGGTATTAAAAATGGGGGAAATGATCATAGTTATATAAATGGTAGTGCTTAGAGGATAGCTCTGTTTGGCAAGTATAACTTTCTGAAGCCCAGTACAGACTTATTGTACTATTGCCATCCTATATACATATTAAGCTACAATTCCATGCAAATATTATCTATGTAAAAATAAAACTGTATTTTCTACATTTTTGGAAATTTCATCATGCTCCACACTGCACTTCTTTCATCATATTCAAAATGTGTTTCTATGGCCCGATCTAGATGGGCCTTTGCTCTGCCCCCAGTATGTACTAGGGGTTGGCCGAGGACGCAGTGTCCATTCCGGCCTCACCCATAGCATGTGACGGGGGCATAAAAATTGTGGCGCCCTATACACTTGGGTGCCGCCATTTTGACATGATGGACGCTTAGCGTCCGCACGTCCCGGCGGGTTGTAACGCTGCAAGTGTGCCATTGGCGTCTTGTGCAATCACAACTGCACAAGAAGAACCTGCTTTTTGTGGGTTCTTTCTGCTTCATGACGGAGCCGCGCAGTTTGTTCGCTGCAGCTCCCTTGTGGAGCAAACAAGGGCGCCGGCAGAGCGCCCTTTTTGGGTGCTCTGTACCATGCCTATATCTTCCTGTTTGTGTCTGTGCAAGGCTGTATACAATTATTATGCTTTGTGGCAGAATCTGGGATTTTTCATACAAAAAGGAAACTTTTCTAAGGTGGAGAAACATGTGTAAACTAGATATCTATTCATATACATCTTCAGTCTATAAATCCCAAGAGCAGCACACACAATGCTTGAGAATAAATACCTTGTGAAAACTACAATAGTGGATGGCACAAAATTTAGCTGAATGGAATCAAAATTAATCAGTCTCATGATAGATCTTCCAGCTGAAGAACAGACTTCATGCATTTGATGAGGTGGACTCTGAGCCATGAAAGCATACAGCATAATAAATACATTAGTCAGATATTACAAGATCCTTTGATGTATTTTTGCTGCAATAGTTAAATACTGGTTCCTCCCTTGTACCTAATTATTATGGTGTCTTGTTCCTTGAGAGGCCGCTAGAGAATCAAAGCATGGGTATGAGAATGATGGGAGTTGTAAACCTGCAACTCTGGAGAGCAAATGGTTGGAAATGGCTTTTTCATGTTAAGGCATACATCTGTCTCTTGATGTATAGTTCCTAGCTTAACTGCAAAAGTGTCCAGCCTCCCCCTCCCCTTATTTTTTTGTTTTTAAGAAAAGGGCCTTTTAAAAGTAAAAGGTCTACTAAGTATCTCTTCATCTCATTACCTAATGTGCTGCAGCACTTCTGAATCAGCAGATGTCACAGTCTGGACAGCAGCTACACCAACGCAGAGAGATAGTTTTTCATAGTTCAAGCATGGAGTTAGCTTTAGTTTCCCTACTTGGTAATGAGCTTGCAGCTGTGCACCAGATCTTCAGACACCAGTAAACTGCATCTTACCCCAACCCCATCATTAATGTGAACAATCTAAAAATTAAGGAAATGTTGTAATATGTTGCATGTCTTTACTCTCCTTCTCATCAGTGTATGAAGATATTACTATACTGATAATGAAATCTGGTAACCTTTTATTATAATTAGCAGCCGTTGCATGGCTACAATAACTAAATGCTGGTTTACATGTTACTCACAATGTATTTATGGTAATTTAACCTGAAGCCACTTCTTTTCCATTTTCTTTCCTCCATTAGTACATGTATTTGATTACAGACAAGTAAGTGAAACTACTCTTACATGTTTTACCCAGAAGATTAAGCTTATAGGCTTTCTCTACTAGAGATGGGTGAGTGAGAATGGGACTGGTAGTTCAGCTGTTATCTTGCCAATTTGATTACTCTGCTTAAAATATCCCTTACAAATGCAAATGCAAATGAAGATCTCTTGCATTCGCCAGCACTATGCATGTGCAGGAGCTTTGACCTGTAATATGCATGAAGAGCAATTCCATTCACAAGATGTAACTGTGAACATCTTGTGTTCACAGTGCTTTGTGCAATTGCACACTACTCTGCCCCCTTCCAGTGAACTAAATATAAAAGGCCACATGGCCATGTGTGAGTTCACAGTCCATAAGAACTTTAGCTATATCACGTAAGAATTAAAAAACTGGTGTTTCTTCAAACATTTTCTCCACTACTACAACAAAGAGGGGGGAGGGATGAAACTTGCTTTTTGCTGCTTCAGAGTTCAATTTAAAAAATAACATGATAGTGTATGATGTTACAGCTCATCAGTTTCAAAGCATTCCTTATCAGCTTGTAGTTTCATTTCTTTTTTTCTTCTTTGGTGTTTCAGTCACTAAAGTGATTTATTTTTTACCATTTATATTATATATATTATGCTGAATGTAAGACTAATTTGATCTATACTGTGAGCTTATCTTATATTTAAAAAGTCATTTCTGATTTAGCATAATGCCTGGGATAATAATTAAGGTGAAAAGTGTATCTTAGTTTAAAAGTAAAACCCAAAGAATATGAATCATTTCTCTGAAGTCTATAGTACAACTCTAGAACAATTATGCTTTAAAATATCAAAGAAACAAAATATAAAATTGCCTTTAAAGCATAAGTACCACCAGTTTAGATTTGAAACTTGATAATAATTTGACAGAATACAGACATTTTCATTTTCAGACCAAGAGATCAATACGCAAGACTTAAGAAAGGCAAAATATAGTGATGATGATCACAATCTAAGAATCTCAAGAAAATGAGAATACTATAGCATGTATCTAATAAAATACTTCTTTATTATTAGTAATTTAATAAGATTATAATGCCCCTGCTAGATGATGACTTCATATATCCCTGAGCCTGAGGATAGAAGGGACCATCTCCCCTTTGTATGCAGGACCCTCAAAGTACAGGAAAATGGACTCCAGGATGGAAACAGGATCCCAGGTTTAAATGAGCAAACTAGAAACCCCTCCCATTATATGGAAGTGATACCAAATGCAGACATGGGTTTGGCTTGGGGCTACTAGAAGAAGTGCTTGATTCCAGGTTAGATGCCCTCAAGAGCAGAGGGCTTCTCAGCAGTAAAAGTGCTCCTCAATCGAAGGGCCATCTCCTCCATCTAAATAAATGTAGCAGTTCAGCTTCTGTTAACTATTTCTTTGTTTCTTTCCACTCCATAACTTCCAAGGACTCATTTGTAAACAGGATTTTTAAACTTTCATTGAACCCTTACCTTTATAGGAAAGCAAATGAAATAATTTAGCCTCCAGCTCTCAGGCTGCTTAAAATAAAAAGCTGTAACACCACTACAAACAAAGCAATAGTGGGAAGCACAGATTCAATTCACGTTGGAACATTCATTGCCTTTATGCTTTATTGAATCTCTCTTCCTTTCTGTGAGAATGACCAAGAGCACTGTCATTCTCTGTCTCTTTCATAGACACACATGCATACTTGTCAGGCAAATAACTGGTCCCTGAAGTGTCACAATAATTGAAAGTTTCCATGTATTTCTGCTAGCCAAAAACTATTGTACACTTTACCTGTTGTTCATTTACTTGTTTTTGTTTGTGATTTGAAATAATGGCCTTGTTATTATCATTTTCTAGATCTCAAGGTGAACATAAGCATGGCATTTAAGATTCAAATGAGAGTAGATATAGGTGTTTCTAGTTTGGAATGTTTTTGCAAAAATTGATGTACTCCATCTATATATACTTGCTTTGCCTCATACCCTGCTTTTTGACAATGATTACTTTTGCCGTTAATAAGGAAAATGTAATAACAGTTCTTCAAAAACTTTGCATTCAAGGTCATAGTCATTCCTCTTCTTCAGGGCTCAGACCTTGAAGAAAATTACACTTCATTGTACACGTTATATTTAGCATTAAAATAGTGTGGAATCAATGTATGTCTGTAGGATAGTTAGGACTTCCATTTGTCCATCCTTGCTTTCTTTTTTTTACTTTCCCTTTGTGTGTGTGTGTGTGTGTGTGTGTGTGTGTGTGTGTGTACACATATATACATACCAGATGACCCATGAAATATTTCTAAAAGTGTTGGTTAACACTTGGCTTCTTGCTAATCACAAAACCTGTAAACAATAGGGATAACTACAATTTTAGCATTGCTTCACTTCACTGTAAGACCTTCAACTATACCTTTGATTCTCTAAAGAATGCAAGTGCATGGAAACACATCTGCTCTGTTCTATAGATAGAGATGGTCTCAAAAAGAGACATTTCACATATACTTCCCATTCTTTTTTAATCAGTGGAGATGGAGGATGAGCTCTCTGCAGTGGCTACTACAAGCCCCTGGAACTCTCTTTCTAAAGTGGTTAGAATATTGTGTTTCATGCTATCCTTCCATATTGACAAGCTGCGATATGTCCAGAACAAAACAACCAAAATAGTAAAAGGTCTTAAAACCATGCCCCTATGTGGTACAGCTTAAGGATCTGCTTAGCCTGGAGAAGAGAAGGGACTCAAGCAGACAGGTGGCTTGGAGCGGCCTCTGGCTGCTCCAGCCACAAGCGCACCCTGAGTAGCAAGGGACTTCAGCAACCAGACATACCGGTCCACAACAGACTGCTGGCAAGAAGCACTTTTTTGTGCTCCTTTTGAGGTCAAGATTGAGCTGATTTAGGTGGCCATGGTGCACTTTTGGCCCCATCTGGGGGCATACATCATCTGAATGCCACACCCATGAATCGCCCCGAAAGCAGCAGTTTTCACCCATCTGTTTTGAGCCAAGGTTAAGAGGTGACATGTAGCCATATTTAAATATTTGAAAGGGTGTCATGTTGAAAATGGGGCAAGCTTATTTTTTGCTGCTCCAGAGACTAGGGAGATTATCGAAGGTGCTTTATCCCGTCATTTTCCCAACAGGATACACACATGTTTAACTTCAAATATGTGTTTTACTGCATTCTCCAATATGCAGCACATGTTTTGCCCATATGTAACCTGTGTTTATCCCACGGCTTTTCAAGGACAGGAAGATCCCATCCTTGAAAAGCCACAGAATAAACCTAGGTTGCATATGAGTTGCATATGGGCTGCATATGGGAGAATGTGCTAACACCCACCTTTGAAGTTAAACACTCATGTATCCCATCAGGAAAATGACAGGATAAAGAGTGTATGGTAATCTCCTAGCACACAAAGCAACAGATTCAATCTACAGGAGAAAAGGATTCCATCTCAGCATTAAGAGGAACTTTGATGGTAACAGCAGTCTGCTAGTGGAATGCACTGGGGTGGGGGGTGGGGAGTCTTCTTTGGAGGTTTTTAAACAGAGGCTGGATGGCATTGTTTATACATAGGGGATATTTTGAATGTGTTTTCCTGAATGGCATCAAATTAAACTGGCTGAGCTTTGTGGTCTCTTCCAACTCTATGATTTTATGAAGCCAAAGGTATTTTTAAGAATTCTCACTGTTTTTCAAGAATTGCATGTTTTTAAAGAAAGGCCTTTTAAAGAAAGGATCCTGTTAATGGCTTTTAAGTGTACTATTTCTAAACTGCTTTTTAATGTTTTAAAATTTATGTTTTGAATTGTTTCAATGACAGTTTAATTACATTTTAATGTTAATCATTTATATATTTTACCTACATTATACTTGTAAATTACTGTAAATCCCATTTTGGTAAAAGACAAGTAAGTTATCAACAACAACAAGCTTACATCTACTTAGTTGAGTGTAATCTGAAGAAGATTTCAATTCAGAGGTTTGAAGATATACCTGCATAAGATTCATATTAACAATCCAGGCCTTTCTGTCATACACCGGCAGAATCAGAGTTCAGTTTAAAGTGTACAAATAATGAACTAGGTTCATAAGAGCAGGATATTCAACAAATAACAAATAACAAAAGAAATGTATAATCCCTCATTCACTGTCTATAATGACACTGCACAGGAACATAATAAAAAGTGCTGAGATGTCTACAACTAGTTCTTTCAAGATGAGATATTTTGGGCATTGCTTTCAGCAGTAAAAAACAAATGTAGGGCAAAATACTTCAACACAGACTTTTAGCTACTGCACTGTCATGGTGAGCAGAATAAGAGAGGTGTCCACCTATGTGATTTCCAGTCGATGTGGAGTCATTCTCGAGGACTAGGGTTGCCACAAGGGAAACTGGAGGGGGAGCTCCTGTAGCTATAATTCTAGTGCAGAAAGTCTTGCTTGTCCCACAAACAGATAACAAGCAATATCTCCTGAAATTCTCTCTCCCACACAACTCTACAGGAGTCCTTTCTAGTTTTCAATCTATCAGTCCTTTCCAGTATCTTGGAGGATAACATATATAGTCACTCTGTGTCTAGCTTCAGACACATAGTTGCAAACCTCTCTGCCATTTACTCCCCACTCTCCACTAGTAAGTGGCTGGTTTTTTTGGGGGGGGGCTAAACTCCTGAACTTTGACCATTTCATAAGCAAAGAAGAGGATTCCAAGCTCCTCAGTCATTCCAAAAGTGCCTTAAGACAGCGTGTAAATTCTGCTTATACTATTATACATCATTAACAGAATACCAGCCACAATTTAAATTTCAAATTCCAAAAATATTAATTATATGTGTTTGAGCTAAATTAAATATATTAAGCACAATAATTTTCTCCTAGTGTTTGTGGAGGGGGCTCAATGACAAATGTCCCTCTCCATGGATAGCTCCCAAGTGTATTCACCATGGGAATATCCCCTCCTATATATGTATGTAACTCCTTCCATTTTACAGTAGACCCTTGTTATCCGCTGGGGTTTGGTTCAAGGATCCACAGTAGATATCAAAATATGTGGATGCTCAAGTCCCATTAAATACTGTGGTTAGGAAAATAGTGCCCCCTATATAAACTAGCAAAATCAATGTTTGCTATTTGGAATTTATATCTTTTTGGAAATTTTCAAGCCATGGCTGCTTGAATCCGTAGAAGAAAAATCTGTGGATATGGAGGGCTGAGTGTATCTCCTACTTACCAAACATGAATGCACCAGCACATGAACATAGCAGCTTGACTAGATTGTCTAAACTAATTCCTTTAAAATTCTTTTCTAAAAACAATTCTGTGATCAAGAGAAATACAATATGTTTCTTCTGTCTTTGAAACAAGTACAGGCATTCAGCATCATTGATTTCTGTTTAAAACTTGCTTAACATAATTGTCTCTCACATTAGTTGAACTAATTAGTTCAAGTGAGTAAAATTCTGGTAGACCCAGCTCCCTATGGGGAAAATGGCCATGGTCATTCTGTCAGTCACTAATCATAAAATTAGAGAACCTGACTCACCATGGTAACACAAGGTTCTTGAACTAATCCATTAACCTTCAAAATATAGAAGCTGAATGAAAAATAATAGTACAGCTCGTGCTCAGAAATATCATTGAAATAACAGGATCATACCACAGCAGGCGGACGTTGAGAAGTGGTCATTTTGTGTGTTGCAAGAACAAAATGGAAGGGAATCAACTCTTCGATGAACTGTGGGGACATCCCACTGTTGCAATTGCAAGGTATCTGTGTTTTAGCAGAGGCACAACTGCACAGGGTTTGGCAGGAACATTGACTGCAGCACAAATCATTCCTAAAAGTCCCACAGTGCTGGCATTCAGGAAGTACTGATCCTTTAATTCAGGGATGAAGGAGTTTGGCAGGGAGGAAAATGCACAACATTGTCTTTTGTCAATTCAGATTAGTTGTGAATGGATCTGCTGGTGTCAATTCTCTTCCAATACAGTCTTATTTTTTTAAAAAAATCTCAAATTATTTCCATTCTCACACAACTTCACCAACCAAATACAAAGACAAAATTTTCATTCATCTTTAATTTGGATACCAATTTATATGCATTTTAGAATTGAAGTAAAACATGCAATGACATCAGCAAATGGTGGCAAATTAGTATTACCTAACAATGATCTCGGTTTTTAGGAAAAGCTACTAAAAAGAAGCACATACTTGTTTCACTCATTAAGAACACTACCTGAGATCTCCTTCATTTTGTGGCTCATGCTTGAAATGATAGGAAATAGTTTTCTAATACTCCTAAGCCAACTTCACCCCAGTGTTTGGAGAACAGTTGAGAGGTTGATAAAACTGTGACAACTTTATAATGTGAGTTATACAAAAGGTGTGCTTGGCAAAACTTTTCCGTGGAGCTTTTTCATGCTGGCTAATTGTACATCTCCTTTAGTTCCCTCATTCACAGCCTCAACTTCCTGACAACAGCCAAATTTCCTATTATCAAACTGCTTGTCATGTTTCCAGTTTGACAGGTGCATACTCTCCAACACTTCACAGATGAAAATGAGGACATGTGTGGCTAAGCAAGGTCAGAGTGTGGTTAAGTTGGGAAAAGTTATTAATGAGGAAGAACACACAAGCTAGAAGAGCCAAAAGCCATGTGCTTTTGCCTGAACCTATTGTGAAAAGCAAGATTCCACACCCTCCCCTCCCCTGTTTCATGCTGAATTAACGGAGTGCAAAGTAGTTTTGTACCTGGTTTGTAGCAGTTGAAGTACGCTGAGGCTAATGGGGAAAGGTAGAAGGAGGAGAGAGAAACTGGGATATTTATAAATCAGCGGAAAAAGTAGGATGTATGTGCATGCTCTCATGACAACCCCATGATTTTCATAGGGTTTTTTTTTTAGGCAAGGAATTCTCAGCAGTGGTTTTTCCAGTTCCTTCCTCTGAAATATAGCCTACAGCAGCTTGCATTCATTGTTGGTCTCCCATCCAATTACTAACCAGTGATGACCCTTCTTAGTTTCCAAGATCTGATGGGATCTGTTCAGGTAGCAGGGGATCAACTGCGACTATGCCAAATTAGAACAGGTGGAGGGTAGATAGATGTGAACATCTTCCATGCATATCTCCTTATTCCACTACTCTCTTGCACATTTATTTATATAGCAATGCAAAGAATTTCTGTTGACCAAGGAATTAATGATTGGATGTTGGTGGTGCACTTGAAATGGGCCTGAATTATCCAGTTATCCTGTAGATGCATTTAAAGTGTGTATATCTTCCTGGCAGAAATTATTGTCACAATGGATCCCTTTTTAAAAAAAAAATGCTTTAATGATGCTCTATTTGGTGCAAGTTTTATGTTCAGGATCTGAACATCTGAAGCATGTGTTTTGTCTTCTGCACAGTATAAGAAGACTCCAGTGACATTTAACACAAAGTCAAATTTTATTTTCTGTGTTCACTGGTTCACTGCTCATATTACTTTTTCTCTGCAGGGACGTGTCATCAGAAGATGTGGTTTTCTATATATAACTATTTTCTTCTTGCTAAATGCCTGCATATTTATTGTAAATAGTTGTCATTCAGTTTGTGAACCAACCATGGAAATAACTGAAAATTGATGGACAGCTTTGGAAATAGAATCTTGTTCTTTGAGGAATCCTGAGCCTGGCTTGCTCCTTAACTAAAGATTTTCCCCTACCATATACTGCTACAGGATTTGTACAGTGACTATAACAATTCTTTTAAATACGTATTAATATAGATACTAATATACTGGCAAAGTACTTTGGGGTGATATTCCTTCCCTATGAAAATTGTATGAAATTTATGGAGTTGCCACAACTCAACAGACAACTTGAAGGCAGAGAGAGAGAGAGAGAGAGTACAAAATCTTAAAGGATACTGGATTCATGTGTAAAATGAAACTTTTATGGTAACTTTCATCACTCTCTTAAATGTTTTACATCCTGTGGAGAGAAAAGTATATTTGAATTACAGAATTTTATCATGTGAACTTGAAAATGAACATGACAGAGAGAATCAAGTGGCAGCATTCCAGTTGAGAGGAAAATAAGCTGCAAGAACAAACATATTGAAATAGCATGATGAGTCACCTAGTAGTAATACAGATTTTTGGAAATTCCAGCAGCAATGGACAATAAAATTATATTATGCTGTTTATTAAACAATTATACCACACCATAATTCAAGAGATTTCAGGGCAGTTTACAACAGCATGTTGAGAAATCTCATGAATGCATGATACTATTATCAACTCTATTGATCCCTATTCCATCACAAGAACCACTTCAAGCGGATTTGGCTGTCCACAAAATATGGGCTGGAGCATCATTTGCGAACCCCATACTGCAGCAATGTGGCGTGCTTAATGGTAATACAGATTTAATTATTCTGTTTAGGAAGAGGCCAGTTCACAATATCCTTGTTCATATGACATGGTACAAACAGTGAAAGAAAGCCATGTAAAGGTGAATTTTGCCCCGTAGGTTTTGCCCTGAACTATCTTCAACCATATTGTATTTTCAGTCAGAGTGTGTAATTTCTGTGACATTTAGTGATAGGCATGTAGCCAGTATAAGTGATAGTCAAGAATGAACTATTGCAGCAAATTAGCCTTAAATAAGGATGGCTCATCTCCACATTGGTCTGTCAATGCACTAAAATCCTCATCAAAAATCTTATCCACTCCAGGTAGAGTCCATTTTGTTGCTCCTTGCCTCCTGAGATCCATAAAGAATTCAGAATTCAGCAGACATAGAGACTATCCGGAAAGTAGAACAATCAACCAGCTGAGCTATGGAAACCATGTGGCAGATGCACAAATATGTCACATGACAAGCCTGGATCTTGGCAATCCTGCGGAGACATCTCACTTCCAAATATACTTTAAACTTGTTATAGCAACTGTATAAAGAGCTTCCATCATAATGAGAAAGGCATTCATTGGGAACTGTGCCCAAACTATTTTAAAAGCCAAACATACACACATACGTCCTCCCCTGCCTCATTCCGAAATGACCTAAGATCTTCCTAGAATGTCTGGATACATATCTAGTTCAGCCAAATAATATATCTTTTACAGTTAAGATATCTTAAAATATGTTCATTGAGTCAGAAATGCTTAATGTGAAAATATTAGCTGCATTCAGTGGGTAATATTGTCTGAAACTGATATATTTTTAAGGCGGGGTACAGACCGCCGCTTTGCAGCGGTCTGGCGCCGCCGCCAGTAGGTCCGCGGGGGAGCCGGAGCCTTCAGACGGCCCGACTCCCGCGCGGACCGAAAAAAGAAGCTCCAAAATGGAGCTTCTTTTGGCGTCGCGTTTGCGACGTAGCGAGGCGCCAGGGGCGCGCTCGCTACGTCAGCAGCGGCGCGACGCGTCTGGACGCTCAGCGTCCAGTACGTAAAGATGGCGCCGGCCATGTAGAAGGGCCGGCGCCATCTTGTACGGACGGAGTCCGTACTAGGCACAGGGGCGTCTATAAGAGACGCCCCTTTTTTAAAATGGGACGTCCGGAGGACGTCCCAAAGGGCTGTGTAGAAAGCCCCTAAGTTTAGTTTCAAAATGCAAGTATATGAGAGTACCTCCTTGGGGCAAATTAAGATTGCTGGCACCATTTTGTTCATGCAGACTGGCTTGAACCCATACTGGGCAATGTGTGAAGGCTCCTTCATTCACAGAAGATACTGGGCTCTGCCAGACAATCCCTGCTAGAAACAGTAGACACATCATATTCATGTCTTTCTCCTTTATCCTGGAGCCTTCCTGTGTCATCTCTCATGTTAATACAGAGGATCATCTAACCTTCCAGAGCAGCTTTTTAGAAGTCATGGATGCTATAAATGTAAGAATGAAGTATGAAGATGGCTTCCCCATATGCTTTCTGTGGCATGAGCAGAATTCCCATAAACCAGGAGTGGGAATGTTAGGCATTCTTGCAGCTGTATCTGGCCCTGGGATTCCCAAATGACCACAACCCTTTATTCATAACACCATCATTCAATGGTTTCCCTTCTTTTCCCATTTGAAACTGTTTCCTAAAGCAGTACAAGCTTTGAGCTAATATATACAGCTATATTTGGTCCAACACTTTTGCCTTTGCCTTATCAACCACTAGAATGTTCTCCCCAAAATTTCTTATGAAACTGTATTTGTCTCTCAAGCTCAAACCAGTTCCTACTGGTAATGACCTAAGCACTATACTAGATCCCACCACATGACTCACAACATCTTAGTCATATGAATGGTGGGGCAGGTTAGGTCTTGTCCTTTCTTCAGGGGAAATAAACTGTACACATTTTGAAACACTCTGCAAATTGCAAGAGCTGCATAAATCACCAGCAGCTGTATGACTAACAGTAGCAGAAGATGTTCTTTGTCACATTTTTCATTTAAGGCAACTCAAAGTGACAAGAACCGCATCAAAGCTGCCTGCCAATATAGTCTGCTATTGGCAACAGCACTAGGAGTTCCAGCCAAGCTATTAACCATCAGTGCTGCATCTTCTTCTGTGAGGTTTTGGGGGTGGGGCAGGGAGCGAATGCATTTAAATTGGTTGCTTTGACTTGACTTCAAAGTCAAACAGCAAGATACAGAACATACTTTCAGACTTGTACCTCCTGCTTCTCAATTGCATATCTCAGTGGCAGACTGGTGTGGTTTTCTTTCAAATAAGCTCTTGGAAAGAAGTTGTGCAAGATCTGCTTCTAAACTGCCCAGAGTCAGCAGTTATTCTGCCATTTGAGCATGTATTCAATGGTGCATTAAAACCTGTATTTAGGCCACTGTCTGACCTTGCTTACACTTCTAATACACAAAAGTCTCCCTGCAACATGGTGAACATAAACCATTTGAGCACATAACAAGGTATGAATAATAAGTACTATATTTCTTGTAAAGAGTAATTGTTAAAATATACAAAATACACACACAATGGATACAGTGTTCCCAAATAATAATATCAAACAGTGCTGATGAAATCTTGAAAAGATAATGGTTCTGATGACTCTACAATCACTCTACTGGATCAAAGTAAAGATTCCTATCACAATTATTTCCCATATTCCAGAAATCTCCTTTTGTGTTGTGCTTTTTTCACAGACACTGGGATCCTACAGCAACCAGGTGGAGTGCAATGCTATGCTCACACAGTTATGTGTTCTTTCCTTGCCCTGACAGTTGTCAAGGGGCCACTGCCCACCTGACCAGTAGGAAGGTGAGGGAAGAGGGAGACAGTTCAGATTATAAGATTATTGTACACCGCTATGATCTATTTGGAATAGCGGTTTATAAATAAAACATATTATATTATTATTATTATTATTATTATTATTATAAGAGGCAGTGGGTCTCCGCTTGGAGGGAGTAATGAAATGAAAGTGCATTAACAAACAGCATTCACCCTCCTTTTCTTCCCCTCAAAGCTCAGACAAATTGCATCTTCATTATCTGAATTGCCTCCACTCTTCCTCCATGCTGTCAGGGGGATGTTTTGGGTGGGGTGTAAGGAGCTACAGAATAACTCACTGAACCTCACCCCAAAAGTGACATACACACATATAAGCCATGCTTATGCACACACATTACACAAACAGGATATCATCAAGGTATACTAAGGTCTTTCTTTGACTGTTTCATTTATTTACAATTATGTAAAATGTTTTACACTTAATGGCCAAGAGTCTGTTGGTAACATTTTCAGGTATTAGTCTCAGTTATGCCAGTATATGTACTTTGAATGACATTTTGCAAGATATATCCTGTTACCTTTTTACATAATGTTGTCAGTCTCAGTGCACAAGAAGAGGCTTGGGGATTGTTGGCATGGGCCTTGTTTTCTCACCCACTGATTGGGCACAGGGCTTTCTTCAGATAGTCCCTCCCCCCGCCATGACTTCTATCTTCCAATTTCGAGTCCCCAGCATCTTCCTTAAGAATGGAAATCTTTACTTATTTCAAAGAACAAAGAATTACGACATTTTTTCTCCCTAGTGAGTAGGATTACAAGAGTATTGGATGTTTTTTTCAGGGACTTTGTGCATTTCAGCACTTTGAAGAAAAAAAATCAGTTTTTGCATGGAAAGCATTGCTTTTGGGTAAACACCATATTCTGCAAAAAGCTGGATTTTCCACATAAATGAAATTATCTCAAAAGGTTCTGAAATATAAACAATGTCATGGTAGTTGACTATTTTTTCAAGGCATTGCCTTGATGGATTAAGATACCATTTCTTGCTAGATACAAGGAAGCTTGTGAGTACTCATAACTTCCCTAATCCCTTAGAGGGGATATCGCTTAAATTGACCAGTGCTCACGGCACTGTCTGAAATCTTAGGTCATACTATTCTTTCCTGGGCTCCAGGAAAGGAAGTAAATCTCAAGAGAAGTGGCAATTGGGAAAGAGAAGTTTCATTGCTTGAATGTGACATGGTTTTAAAAGCCTGGGCAGCCACTTCTACCATGCCCAGCTGTTGTCCCATGTAGAACTGTGCTTGTAGAATATTGACACACCAAAAAGCCAAGAATAAGGAGAGGGGACGGGAAGAATTTGTAGCTATTTGTGCACACTGAACACATAGCAGAGACAGACACTTGTTTTTAAGGTGTTTAAAGGAGGTTCTGGAAAATTGGCCTTTTTTTGTATAAATCTTCTTCAGTTGATTAAATGCACAAAAGAAAGTGTAACAAGGAGAAGGTTGTGAGAGAGACAGAAGAAAGTTGTCCTGGAAAGGGAGAGGCAGCGGTGCTGCAAAGGGAGAACTCTGACTGGAAACTACAAGGCCCAGCAATCCCTTGGGTAAAAGGAGAGAAGGGAAGGCCCTACAAGAGAGGGGTTGGTAAATAAAAGGGAAAAAGGAGAGGCACTTGGAGAGGAGAGCATGAATGGAACAGAAGGCAGTCGCATATAGGGAAAAAGGTCAGTGTTCTGTCAAGTCAGGGGGGCTTAGCCAAGAGGGGAGGACTTTGCTGGCTAGAGAGGGAAGATTCAGAAGCTGTGAGACACTCGGGAGAGGAGGGTTTCCTGTTGGAGTTTGCCCATCCCCACTTTGCAACCCCAAGCTCTTCTGAGAAAGGTTTGAGGTTGGGTTATTGCTCAAGGGAAGTGTTCCATTGGGACCTTCAGGGGTGTTATTGGCCTGCCCAGGGGGAGGGCCTAGACCCCAAATAAGACCTTATTGCCACTAAGGATTTAGGTGAAATAATCCAAGACTGGAACTCTGTGAAGTAACAGTGCCTCCACTGGTGTTATTAGTTCTATTAAAGGTACCCAGCATTATGTTTAAGTTGTTTGGAGTTATTGTCTGCCATGGATCTTGCTAAGAAGCCTGGAGTTGGGGGTGTGCCCTGTGGCCCTGCAACATAAGGATTAATTTTATGTCACTTTTCTGTCAAAAAAGTCACTCAAACATTTAACCATAATAGCATGCAAATAAAAATTGACACCTCTAACAGATAAATGTCTATAAATAAATTTGTCTATGACCAGGATATAAAGTTTTATTAATTATGAAAGCAATGACTTTCCTCTAAAGTAGACATAAAAAGGGATATTTTTATTTTTGGTCCTACACAACAAGGTTGGAAATGCAGGCACCCTTATTTCCCCATTACAAGCATTTATGTGCAGAAATTGTTTTTCTCTACTGTAAGATCCATTCTACATGCACATGTGTCGTTGATAAAAAAAATGAAAATTATAGTTAAACTATAATACATACAACAATGCATTATTTTTGAATCTTCTACTTTTTGTGGGCAGTTGAAAAGAAGATGGTACAAAGAAGAATTAAAAGCATTTTTTTTAGAATTTTATAGAAAGGATGTCAATATTGGAAACCAATTTCTTGCTTTTCATTTCATTTTATTTTAATTTCTTTATAGAGCTGAGTGTCTAGTTATAATGGGTTTATGACAAGGTAGATGT
Organism: Sceloporus undulatus; assembly: GCF_019175285.1. Classification (NCBI taxonomy): domain Eukaryota; kingdom Metazoa; phylum Chordata; class Lepidosauria; order Squamata; family Phrynosomatidae; genus Sceloporus; species Sceloporus undulatus. The sequence goes on from NW_024802937.1 coordinate 988,006, forward strand.
AGATCTTTGTCACTGACTAGACTGTAGAACGAAGAAAGTGTAAACTCCTACTGTATATTTCCTGGATGTTCATAACAATGAGGAAAAAATATCAGGGACTATTTGTTGTTGTGTGCCTTCAGCAGCCTTAAATATTGGTTTTCAGAAAATGAAGTAAAGATCCTCCATGTCTCTTCAAACATGGGAGACATAAAAATTGCCTATATTGGCAAACCTTCAGGACTTCAGCTGTACTCAAAATACATCAGTGTATGTACACTATTGCTTATCTGGGTATATTATCAAATATATACAGCTTTGCTCAGCAGGCTGTGTCATCAGTGCCAGCATCCCCCTTGCCAATACATTATGCTGACATATTTATTGTGCCAGCCCATCTCCTTTACCTTATGTCACCCCTTCTCACAAGCGTATCTGTTCATTCTGTGCTGTGGAACACTTTGCCAATATCTTCTTTTGTCATTTGTCAGGGAATCATATCTCCTTTATTTGAAAATCTGAAAGACCCAATCTGGAGATATATGTATGCATTGTATGTACAGCGCTGTGTAAATTTACAGCGCTTTATAAATAAAGGTTAATAATAATAATAATAATAATAATAATAATAATAATAATATACAGCACCAATTGCCACCCTGTTATAGGCAGCTGAGAGAGATCAGCTTGCGAGCATTAATGGTGTCAATCACCTGTTTCAAAGGGAAGAAACACGGCCACATTCAAGGTGATCAGAGTGCTGACAAGATTTAGGAGCAATGATAATCTCTTCCCACATTTATATGAGAGTTTTTCAGTGGACTCTGGAAATCACACACACATACATATGTGCACATGCACTCACACACATATACAAGTAATGGATGCAGACTTGGAGTATTAAGAACTGCATGCATAACCGTACTCTTTTGAGCTAGTAGATCCTGGATTTGAACAAGTGGGAAAGCAATGCCTAGAATATCCCAAAGAGCATGGCCAGGCCAGCTTGGCTGTGGGATTTTCAAAGCTGGGACCCCCCAAAATATCTTTTTCAGGCTCTGTTCCTGATCAAACAAGAGGCATCAACATCTGTATATCACACACAAGAATTTGTGTTCTTACACAAATTACAATTACTATTTTTTTCCTTGTGTTTCAGTGCATTTTATGATTACATGCTATTACTTGTTTATGCTGACATTCAATTAATAATCACTGGAAAAAGTTCAGATACAAACTGTGTTAATGAAAAAATTAAAAAGCACAGTTTCATAACTCGAAACTACTTCTGTGTAACCTCCTGAATCATCTTAGTTCCTATATAATTTAACTACTGATTGTCCCTAATTTTTCAGTTTTCAGTTTTGTACAGCCTATGCAATGGAAAACTAAAATGATGATTTGAATGAAATATTACAGTTGGGCAAGTCATAAGGTCTCAACCTCAGGGGAAGGCAATGGCAAACTTCCTCTGAACAAAACTTGCCAAGAAACCCCATGATGGTGTTGCCTTAGGGTTGCCATAAGTCACAAAAGACTTGAAGGCACACAATAACTACAAACCAATATAAAGATCTACTCATTCAGCTAACTTATGAAGATATATACTGACCTGCATAGTATTTAGAAAGGAATAACTTCTAGTACACACTCATATTTCTTCAGTGAACATTTCTGAGATTATGTCCATTAAGCAAACACACACACACACACTTACGCCTCCATACCCATGGACTCTGCATACATGAATTCAAGCATCAGTGTCTTGAAAATATTTTTTCTAATTCAAAAAGCAAATCTTGATTTTGTCATTTTATATAAGGAACAGCATTTTATATAAGGAACAGCATTTTATTACAGCATGATATATAACGAGGCTTATTATATCCTTAGATTTGGATTCTTGCAAAAAGGGGGCTAGAATAGATGACCCTTGCAGTCACTTCTAGCTCTATGGCTCTATGACCCTATCTGTGTGCACAGATCTTTCCTACAGATTAACCAATATCTTCCATGTATAGTATACTGTAACCAAAAAAGAGTACAGTAATATGCAAGGAGATATACCTTATATCAGAGCTTGAAAACTATGTGTTACATATGTACAGCTTGGAAAAATGTGTTACAAATAATATAGTTTATTGAAACTAGGCTTTTGTGTATCATGGGATAATGAAGCATATTCAGGATTAGCTGTGTTGGCTATGCAGCAGAATACAAGAAAATCCAAAATACATGAAGCTAGTGACAGGTCATGTCATTTCAAAAATAATATGATGTGTAAGAGTAAAATTGCTTTTTGTTGCAATGAGTAACTGTAGTACTTTCATATCTTACATTTAAGAACATTTTAGACATATTTAAACAGTAGCTTTAGGCTGTTGTCTTCTCAGTCCTAAGTAACTTCCTCTAAAAAAAAGTCATGAAAAGATGTGAGTTGTGCACTAAGTAATGTACTTATTTTTTCAGCTTTGCAATGACTAATGGTAAGCTACTTCTCAGACACTACAACAAAAAATAAGATTGGATTTGTAATGAAAAATAAATGTATTTTTTTATACACGGACTTTTTATACATGGATTCAAGCATCCACGGTTTGAAACTGTTCCAAAAAAGTATAAATTTCAAATAGCAAACCTTGATTTTCCATGTTTTATAAGGGATACCATTTTGCTATGTCATTATATTTAATGAAGCTTGAGCATACATGGATTTTGTTATCCACGGGGGATCTTGGAACCAAACCCCAGCATATAACAAGGGTCCACTGTAAAACACGGACACAGAAGAGTACTGCCAATCACCTAGATAAGATGGTTGCAAGCAACAGAGATGCCAGGGAGCAGCTGGGATATTTATCGGCAGGTGTCTCAAAACACCAGGTGCCTAATTAATCAGGGTCTCCTTTTTAACAGCTGCTGGAAGCCACATAATCTCTCCTTGTCTCTTTGCTGATCTGTAAAAGATGATGCCATTTCTTCAGTGTATGCCATCTCTGTGCCTAAACTGTCTAACTCCGAAGGGTGAATTATGATGTGTAGTGCCACCACACTGGGCATGCAGTGGCTCAACAGTTAAGACACTGACTCTGTTGATTGCAAGATCAGGTTGGCAGTTCGAGGCCCAAGTGCTGCATGATGGGGTGAGCTCCCATCACTAGTCCCAGCTTGCAAACCTAGCATTTCAAAAGCATGCAAATACAAGTAGATAAATAGGTGCCACTTCGGTGGGAAGGTAAACAGCATTCTGTGCAGACATGCGGGCCACATGATTTACAGAGTAGTCTTTGACAATGCTGGCTCTTTGGCTTAGCAATGGAGATGAGCACCACCCCTTATATTGGGACATGACTTGACAACCTTGTCAAAGGGGAATACCTTTACCTTTAGTGTCAATATACAGTTTAGCCTCTGGTGGCATTGGCCTTAAGGTATGTGGATGGGGGCAGGAAATCATGTTGCTGTTCTGCTTATGTTTAAGAAACACAGTAAAGGTCTTGTCTAGCTTCTTGACTGATTTGTCCTTTAAATATTCCATAACAATTTTGACTGGCAACAGTACTCCTAGGGCTTCAGTAAGCTTCTCCGGTTAAGATCTTTCTAAATGAGTAAGTCAGAGATATATTGGCAAAGCATATGCTCCCATTGAGCTTGCAGGCAAAGAATAAAACAGAATCATTAACCAGTTAGTAATAAAATATTATGGAGCAACTCAGTACATATAAAATGCACAGAGACTTGTACAATAATTGAGAGACTAGATTTCTTTCAAGAATACTTTTAACAATTTAAAGGAGAGGGACTTTTCTGTAATTGGCAGTTTATCTCCACTTGTAAACATAGCTTATAAACTCAAACATAAGTTGTTTCTCTTTCTGAAAAACTGTTTTTTGAACCATCCCATTCTGCATGCTCTTCAGAAACTGAAAATAATAATAATAATACTGTGGTTAGGTTTTTAAAAGCCTTATTTTTTTAAAGTAATAGGTTTGGTAAGGCTTAGCATGAAATTGCTTACAAGTCAGGCAGCACAGAAAGAATGGGAAAGTTTGCCTTTTCAAAATAAAAACCCTTTAGCAAAATAATCATTGCCATATGCTTTTCTACTTTAGGTGATAATCATTCCGTTTATTTCATCATGATGTGTAGTTGAAAAATAAAACAGAATACAATGAGTGGATTTGGTTGACTGCAATTTTCTTCTTCCAATTTGTGTTCATCTTTTGCCTTTTCCATCCAATTGCATTCACTATTTTGGTTAATAATGCATCTCAGACAGCATACAAACATCTATAAAATGCACATTAAATACTGGAAGGAACAAAATATTCTACAACTGTTGAGCTTTGCAGGGATTGAGGGATCTGCTTTTAATGGTTCTTAGGTAAAGTGAAATGCTACATGGGTTGATTTATTCATTAAATGTATCTGTCATCTTTCTACCAAATGACTAGTTACACTAGACACTACAATAAAATATTATAATTTTCAAAATAAAACAACTAAAGCATGATGGGTAAAATATGAATAAACACACACACAATTGCAATTTATTTCCCAATCAACTTAATGGCAAAAGTCCTGAAAAATAATTTTAAAATAAAATAAAAACTTATTGCTGACTTCACAGAGTGATCAGAAATGGAGACAGTGAAGTTTCACTTGGTTCTCCTTCAGAGCATGGGACGAGACACCTAAGAAAGACTTGCTTGAGTTCCCATCAAATATACAGTAACTTGAGATGTTGGTGGTTAGATATAGAGACTGAAATCTAAGATAATCTTGTGTTCTAGTCTTGTACCTTTATAGGCCATAACTGGTACTTCAAATCTTGTTTATAAACATATTATTAGCCAGTGGGGCTACCATGTTTTGATATGGTGATACATGTTCTCTGTACCTGGCTTTGATCAATAGTGTGTCTACAGAATTCTGAACTGCCTAAAATATCAAATCAGTCCTCAAAGGTTGATCTGTTATTAGTGTGGAAAAATAAACAGCATATTAATTTCTGACACATTTAAATAGGGATGTTTTTCATTCAAGCAGAACATTACATGATTCTATAATGGTGTTTTAGGCAAGCATGGTGTTGGAAACTGTAATGATAATGGACGCCTCCTGCTAGAGTTTTGTGCAGAACAGCAGTTGACTATTACAAACACTATCTTTCAGCAGAAAGATAGCTTAAAGACAACCTCGATGCATCCCTGATCCAAACGCTGGCACCTCATAGACTATATCCTAGTGCACCAGAGAAATATTTGCGATGTCCATCATACCCGAGTGATGCCCAGTGCAGAATGTCAAACAGATCATCACCTCTTAAGATGTACACTAAATCTTCATTTTAAGTTTAAACCTAAGAGGGGTGGCATCCCAAAGAGGAGACTCCAAGTCAACAATCTTCAACAAACTGCCATAATAATAATAATAATAATAATAGTAATATGTTTTATTTATAGACCACTATTTTGCAATGATCATAGCGGTGTACAGTAAAAATTGTAATACAATACAAAATACAAGGTGACAGTTAAAGGGGGAGAAGTCTCGTCCTTCAGGCTGTCCCTGATGTTGCTGGGTCTGCCTGATCGCTCCCT
>NW_024802937.1:1003587-1062786 GCF_019175285.1 Sceloporus undulatus
CTTGGCCAAATTGATCACCAACAATGGTCTGCCCTGGCCTCACATCGGGAGGCATGGAGACGCACTATCCATGATGCTGCAGCCTATTTTGAAAGCTCACGCCAAAAGAGTCTTGAAGAGAAACGACAACACAGAAAGAACCACAACCTGGAAACATCACCCAACGAGACTTTCTTTTGGGACTTGTTTATCTCGGATTGGTCTTTTTAGTCATCAAGTGCTTGTAGAAAGCACGGGATGAGTCTTTCCTGAATCTTCGTTTGCGAAGAAGAGAGAGAGAGAGATTATTGTTAACACATAAAGCTGGTGGCATTCATTGTTCTTATGACTTCCACAGGATGGCCTGGCATTTGTAGTTGCAACTGAGTTATAATGTGTTTTTAATTTGTCCAGGAATTTAAGAGGCCAAGAATATGGACTCATTGTATATGACCACTGATCATATGGAATACAGTAAGAGATATATAACAGAGTTCATATTCAGTGCTGAAACCTACCTTAACCTGCCTGGATAGTTTAAAAATAAAACGAGCAAAGAATGGTTGATAAATTCATAATAGACCCTCATTAAAATGTGACATTTCCCACCAGTTTTATTTACTTCTTGAGGGGAAAAGCAAAATTGATATGACTCAAATGTACTCAGGGTTTCATTTCCTTTTCTTTCTTTCTTTCTTTCTTTTTTCCTAGTGAACAACTAAGAGGAGCTATGAAGGAGTATGCAATGTCATAGTGTATAAATAGATATGTCTGAGGAGGTAAAAGAATCTGTCTCTCTGACTGCAGAGTTAATAAGGACCTGAAGCTACTTCTTATGTTTCCTAAGGGCATCCTCTGAAATTGTTGCTGGTTTCAAACATGCCGTCCATCAAATGTCAGTCTGTGCATCATTGTCAAAGCTGGTAGAGAAAAGATGTGACCTCTGTTTCAAATAAGGAAGCAGAGTTCTGTGCCAGAGAATGTGCACATTCTGGTCTCATATCAGAAGCACCAGTACAAAACAGATTGCTACCAAAGTACCAGTATTGTTGCACATTTAGATACCTCTATCTCCACAAAAGTGCCAGTTTTCTAAGGTTCTGTTTCTGCCCTCTCATTGCTTTTCCTCAAGAATAATGGTTGCTGTGTGCCTTCAAGTCATTTCTGACTTATAGTGACCCTAAGGCTTTTGAAGAGGCATGGGGCTTTCTTGGAAGGGATTTTTCAGAAAGGGGTTTGCCTTTGCCTCTCTCTGAGGCTGTGTGTGACTTATCCAAGGTCAGCCAGTGGGTTTCCATGGCCAAGTGGGGATTCATACCCTGGTGGCCAGAGCTGTAGTCCAACACTGAAATCACTACACCATACTGGCTCAAGAACAGAGAAGGATGTTAATGAAAATATGCTAACCATGGTTGTAAATATCCACAAAATAACCAGAATTGTCAGTTAGTGGTGAGAGGAGATGACAATTCAGTACAGTACAGAGGAAGATATACAGGACATCTTAGAATAACATTCATTGCCCTGGGTACACAACAGCATATGGAGGTGGCTTCAAGAAACAGCTCCATCACCCTGGCCACTGATCATACACAGTTCATCAGGGTACATTCTGGCTGTCCTTGAGCACCCAGGGAAGAGGGAATAGCTTTATGCCTGGAACTGAGGCTATTTTTAGCATAAGCTTACCTGAATGCACCTCAATCAGTGTCCAAGGGGACAGAGTTTTGGGTAGGACCCCCCCCCCCCCCCGGCTGCTGTTACACACGCAGAGATGAAATGGAGAACAGACAGCACCCACTATCCCCCATGATGATAAAATAATGCTTATGTCCAGCAGTCCCCTTCATTCTGTAACTTTGTGCTCAGAATTATCCATTCATTTGACTAATGAAGTTTCAAGTGGGAACCCATTGGGTTTACACATCTTATTGGTCTTCAAAAAGGAACTGCAATATCATAGAGATTATCTCACTGCCAATTGTTATGTTATTGGTGCAGCTTCATGACACTGCTGACCACTGTACCTGAAGACAAGTAGTAGTAGTAGTAGTAGTAGTAGTAGTAGTAATATTTATTTATTTATTGCCTGCCTGTCCCCACGGACTGAGGCAGGGAACAATAACAATTAACATATACACCACATTAGTTAAAATACATCACACAAAATACAGATCAGTTTAAAAGAACAGTTTGAAAAGGACAAGATGTAAACACATTAAAAGGAAATCCATATTTAAAACAAGCCATATCTAAAATTCATCAGAGAGAGATAGGAGTCAGATTGTAAGTGCACTTCTCATGCTAGCTTCAGTGGCTCTAGCAGAAGGGGGGATCCTAATATATTAAGGCAACATACAATCTATCCTGCTCATGTGGTATGACTATTTCTTTGTTATAATTAACATGATGTTGCACAGAATACATTATATTTTGACTAGGGATGAATCTGAATTCTTGGACTAGTAAAGAAAATATTTCAACTGGGAATCTCACCCCCCCAACCAGTCAGATGTTTTCTTTAGCTGATGCATTTTCTTTTCCTTCTTCCTTCTCTTTCTTTCTAGTGAATGTGAAGTTGCGTCCAAATGGCGTGGCATGGTTGTTACGTCTTGGCACCGCTGAAGGGTGCTTGTAGCACCCTTCGGCGCCGCCAGAAGGAGCTCCTTCTGCCGCTTGTATCGCTGGCGTCGCCTTTAAACAGCTGCACCAGCGATACAGAGAGAAAGGGGTTGAGTGGCCCCTTTCTCTCTCTCCTCGCTGCTGCATGAAGCCCCAAGGACACCCCTTTCCAAGTTGTGGGGAAGAGGCCTTTTGCCACTTCCCCGAGGCCAGGAAAAGCGGTGGATCAGGGCCTCCAGGGCTGCCGCTGTGGCAGCTCAGGCCCCGATCCGTTGGGGAAAGGTGCGGGTGCAGGCCGCCCCAAAGGGGTGGTCTGTACACCGCCAATGAAACCTTTATTGGGCTAACCAAAATGCACAATTACATGTTACAAGCTTTCAAAGTCACACTGGCTTCTTCATCAGGAAAACAGGAGAAAGAAATTGAAGATGTTAGTGATAGGCCTGCATTTTCTGCTTCTGGTCTTAATTCAGATGATAGGGAGGGTTATCTGCAGGCTAACACCTCCCCCTTTGGCCATGTGGTCACTGGTAGATTTTCAAATTCAAGGAAATTTAATGTCCATTTGCAACTCAAAGAAGATGTTTCCTTGGAATCCAGCATGTCTCCTTCCTTTGTGACACCACAGTTTCCTATGTAGGTAGAGAACACTGAATTTCTCAAGAAGACTTTATGTTTTGCATCAGGAAAATTATAGATGGTGTAACGGTAAAGCATGCCAATCAGTGCCAATATTAGAAAAAAATTGGTTGGCCCAATAAAGGTATCACTGGCCGGTTGCAAACCGGCACTTGGGACGTCCACAGGACGTCCCATTTTAAAAAAGGGGCGTCTCTTCTAGACGCCCCTGGGTCTAATACGGACTCTGTCCGTACAATATGGCGCCAGCTGTTCCACACGGTCGGCGCCATCTTTACGTATCGGACGCTGTGCGTCCGAACGTGTCGCGGCGCCTGTGACATCGTGAATGCGCCCCTGGCGCCTCGCAAGGTCACAGAGGCGCCGCAGAAAGAAGCTCCATTTTGGAGCTTCTTTTTTGCTCCGTAAGGGAGCCGCGCGGTGTGGCTGTGACGGCTCCCTTACGGAGCAAACGGCGGCGGTGACAGACCGCCTCAAAGCGGCGGTCTATAACCCGCCTCTGTTTGGATTTTATTGGATTCTGCCATGCTGATTATTCTTTACCTATTGCTCCTGCTGTTGGCCTATTCAATATACAGTGTCTTTTCGTGTGCTCAATGACTTGATTTCATTTCAGCATGTGAGAAGAGGGGCTGCAAATCTTCCTGTAAAGTTATAGCCATTTAACTGACGAGGTCAGCCCCAGTTTTAAGTATTGGATTTTTTTTTGTGTGTGAAAAGTCAGATAGTCATCGGCCTAACCCTACTGAGCAACTACGGTTCCTTAGGAGCAGGGGAAATACTTCAAACATAACTCCAGACTACATCTCCCAGAAGATGCAAAGGGATAAGTGTCCAAGGTTAAATTTGATTTACTCCAGAAGTGTTTATTGTTTATAGGACAACACTGGATCTTTGATTTTACAGATTATGGTCAAATTCCTTTGCAGAAAGGTAATTGCCTGAATAACCTAAAGGCACCAGTTTCCATCTGATCTTGGATGCTAAACAGGGTCAGCTCTGGTTAGTACTTGGATTGGAGACCACCAACAAATACCAGGTGCTATAGGCTATATTCCAGAGGAAGGAACTGGCAAAACCACTTCTAAGTAACCCTATGAAATTCCTAGGGCTGCCATAAGTCACACACATGTCACCCCCCTTCTGTGTTGTGACCTGAAATTTTGATAATGTGTTGGCATTTCTGCCATTTCAACCAGAAACCTGAAATCTAGCTGTAAGCTGCTCAGAACACTTCATACGCACATAATTGTCATGTAAGATGCTTCTGTTAAAATGACTCATCACTGTCTGGTTTAAGTGCTGAGAACATTTCACGAATGGTCTGACCAACTGCTTGTAGGAACCAGGAATACAACCATGTGGATTCAGACATAATGCCAAATTAAAAGTGCCACATATGCCAAATAGAGCAGCATATGCCAAATTAGAAGTGACTGGGAAGCTGGGGGGAAATTGTGTTTTTATGAATCCATAGGGATAGCTAAATGAATCAGCAGTCCAACCCAAATTAGTATTTATGCTAGAGATTAGTAGGAGCTCACACTCTTAGGTTTCAGCATTGCTTCATTCCATTTTGCACAGTTGACATTTCAGGAGGCACATCGGCAGAGCCTAGAAGCATTACTTTTCCAGTTAATGCATTAGCATTATATTTGTTGTTGTTATTCTCTTCTGCTGATCAGAAAGTAATGTGTTACATCACTTTATCGGTATCACATTAGCACGTTGCTTTTGAATTGACCTATCTTCCCAAATTAATTTAAAATATCGAAAATTGCCAAAGAACCTGCCAAGCAAAAACAGTATGTTTAAGTAATAGCACTGTTACTCATTATTCAAGATATTTAGCATTCATTGCAACAACAACAACAAAATGTAATGAGTAAGATTCATTATTTATACTAAGTTATTTCCTAACTTTGCAGGTGGTAGAGAATTTGTTTCTTGAAGACTATTGGACGTAATCATAGTACATATTCTGGAGCTATGTTGACTACTCAATAGAACACTTTTAACTACTAATATAACACAATCAACCTTCAAAATTGGATCCATTTAAAATTATGTATTAGGAGAACTAAATTAAGCTATATTGTGTACATGGAATTAACATGAACATTTAAAAATATAACATATATACAAACATGGGAGGGGCTGGCATTATCAAGGCAATATGCGGAAGAATTTAACCTCCTCTATGCCACAATCTTGACAAAAATATCCTCCCCAAAGTGATACTTGCATTTGGAGGAAGCAGTGGAGGAAAGAGTTCAACTCCCCCACTCTTATGATCCTTCCTGCCCACCAAATTCCAAGGAGATCCTGTGACTATTTATATTTTCAAAATGTGTGTGGGTGTTAATTGCATTAGCCTGCTCTCTAATGGAGTGAGCTAATGCCTTGGCTTAGGAAATGTTACATATTCGTTCTGTTATGCCCAGCTATGGATCACACTAGAATTTATAATGAATAATGCAGTGATATTCAAATGAACCATAACAAGAATAGGGAGAGGGAGAAACACCAGCCTTTCCACCACAGACTTGAAGAGGCATGAGTTTTCTGCAGCAAAATGCAAGAACCAGTGAAAGCCAGCATGTCCTTTTAGCAACAGGACACTAACAAAAAACCCAAACAGATGAACAAATCCCATCTCACCAGTAAATATCCATACTGCAGCTGACAGACATGCCTGACAAAGCTAAATTAATACGCTAATATTTTGCTAAATGATTAGCAGCAGTAAAACACAGTGTCTATATACATTAGCTTGTAATTTTGTTAAGAGCTCCTCCTTGAAATGAGAACAGTCTTTATGCAATTCCCCCAGCTCCCAGGCAGCAAAAATTGTACTCCTATTATCTCCTCATTTTCTCTGTTCATATCATCTGTCCACCTCTTTCTTCAAATCATCCCACTAATTGCTTGCACCTTTTTTGTCATAAGTATAGTACTAGGTTTTTTTCCCTTTTCTTTTTCACATTTCAGATGGCTCTGGGCAAGTTGAAATGCACTGGATTTTTACTTGGTTTCTTTTTATTTCCTTAGTGTTTAAACAGACCCAAGCAGTGATGGACAGTGACTTCCTTGCAAGGAATGCGGTGAATACTCTGAAACATTTCCTACTTCTGAAGGTCATGTTTGGTTCACAGCCATAGCATAATTACTGTCAGAATTTCTCTCTGACCATTCTCTTTCTAGCATCCTGCATTTCAAATTATGTGCAGGAACACTGAGGGATACTTTCTCTGGTCCATCAGCATAGAACAAGGAATTCCCTTTAACATTACCAATGTTGCCTACCCAATCAGTGAGGCTGGGTTCTAGTCCAAATTTTAAAGCTATTCAGGGTGCTAAACTCTCTCTCCAAAACAGATTCAGCACTACTCTGGAATAAAATCCAAAGGTACTGTAAGGAGAAGTATTGAATCTGATAGCAGATTTCTAGGGCTTGCATGACCACTATCACTCCTCAATTAAAATGCTCATTGCTGAGCTGATGGAGTACCAGATGGCTTTAAAGGCCAGAAACAGTGTGACTAGGCCTGATTTCTTCCTCTTTCTTGTTCACAGTCTACTAGGGGGGTCCAATGAAGAGTTGCTGGAGGGAACACTGGTACATACCTTGGACAGAGAACCCTTTCAAACCTGGCATCAGGTCTGCAATCAGATAAAGTCACAGCTGTATCTATCCTGTAGGAGCCAGTGTGATGTAGTGGGTTTAGTGCTGGACTACAACTCTGGAGACCATGGTTCAATTCATATCATATGTTCCCAGCCTCAGGGAAGGCAATGGCAATATGCTCTCAGCCTCAGGGAAAGCAATGGTAAACCTCATCTGAACAAATCTTGCCAAGAAAATCTTATAATATGGTTGCCATAAGTCAGAAATAACTTGAAGGCACACAACAACAACAACAATCCATCTTGTACTTTCCCTCTCAGTCATAAGACAGCCACAAGATCAGATACGGGAATAATTAATGGTAGCTCTTACTTTTTAAGCTACAATATTGAGAATAGGGCTTATTGTGTACTGTATATTAACTCTGAAAGTCAGTCCTTGTGGAGACAAAATTGCACCACCCTGTGTAATATGACTAATAAAATATTAGGGTGAAAAAGGTTGTTTGTCCGAACTAGAATTGACCCACTGAATCAGTGGGAGCTTGATAAGTCATCACTTACATAAGTTCCATTTATGCAATGTGGTTATTCTAGTTGAGACTAGCAACTGGATTTAGCTCATAGGCAGTTGGTTGTTTTTGTATTGGTTCCTTGTTATACTTCTAGAACTGTATTTTACAATAAAAAAAAACCTGAAGTAAAATATATTCCAAGTTAAAGCAAATATTTTCTTCTCTAGACAATATAAAACACTTTTTGTTTGGAATGTATTCACTTTCCTCGATGCAAAATGACATTCAATTGCCTTGGGTCCCCCCCCCCCCCAGTTTAGAAGTACCTACAAGGCTCACATTGACATTAATGGACTCTGTTTGCATACATCAGGAAAACGGAATTTGATTCACTGAGCTGTGATGAATTGACCCATGCTGTTTGGCGTAAGGCTTATTAATCATTACGTGCCAAAGTCTACCACCTTTATTTGTCACAAAAACAGCAACTCCAGTTCTATTGTGCAGCCAACATAATTTTTTATATTTTATATTTCATACAGGAAACAATTTTGAGAAAATAAAACATCAGTCCCTATGAGTTTTCCAAAAAGAGAGTATCCAAATAAAAATGAATGGAAAGAGAGAGTGGGTTTCATTCCTCCATGGTCATACACAAAACACTTTGTGATATAGCGTCCCTATGGCATCACTGAGGGCAAAATTATATTTGCATAATTTTTTTTCTGTAGATTTTATATAAGATGACTTAAAAGTTTATATAAATAAAAAGTGGAGAGGGAAGCAAATCTTCTAAATAATGAATCAAATTACCTTCCAATGAAGGGTAGGACAACAGGGAAAATATTAACCTAGGTTTCATTTTCTCCACCTCAAAGTAACATGCAATACAACACAACCAAAGCGTGGAAAAGTTACTTTTGGGACTAGAGTTTACAGAAACCCCAAGCCAAGGTGAACAGTAGCCCTATTGACTGAGGGATTTGGAGACTTGTATTCCAGAACATAACTTTTCCAAGCTCTGACCACTGCAATATAAGAAACTGCAATATAACTGGCCAAATAACCAGGCCAAATTATTTTTTTCTCTTTAGTCCTATGTCTTTAGTCTATTTGTTTCGGGGAGTTTTTGGCTGTGTTTCAGGTGAGAAAATGCCACCAAATCCCACCAAATCCTTTTTAAAATAAAATTTGGAGTCTGACTGCTTTGCAGGACTTCAGATGGGAGGGTTCAGTGGCTACATTTGAGGACCCCTTAGGCTGCATGTGCATCCCTGTTCCAAGAGACAAGCATAACACAATTACTGCCATGCTCTCCCACTGACCATGTCTGTTCTCTCCACAGTAGTGTCCACACTCCTGGTGTCACCCAGTGTGTGTGTGTGGATGGCCAAAAGGGCATGTTCAACTGTCTCTTTTGAGCAGTGGTGGAGGTCTCCTCACTAGGAGGCCTCCACCACTGCAGCAAAGCCAGGAGGGACATGGCAGGAGGAGGGTTTGACTGGGTGTCAGCTCTCTTCTGTGGTGTCACCCACACCTCCTCCCCCCCCCCGCAGTAATGCTTCTATCTCTCCAGCACCCCGCATTTCCACAGAATCAGTGAACTCCATCAGTGTAAGACAAAGTGATATTATAGCATCTTTGCAACTTACTGTGTGAAATAAGTTGCAGTATAATTTTTTGTAGGTTAGATCTATTTCCTCAGGTGCAACTGAGGAAGTAGATCAAGTCTACAAAAGCTTATTTTACACAGTAAGGCCCTATACAGACTGGCCTGGAAGGCCAGCATGGAGGCAGAGTCAGGGCATAATGTTCTCAAGATGCACACCCGACTCCACCTCCCCAGGGTGCCCTGATGCTGCGTCCCACTCCACATGGCACACAGCATCATGATCCATCTCCACTGAAGGAATGCTATATAGCTGCACCCTTAAAAGAGTGAGGTTGCCATGACCCCGATCTGTCTAGGAAAGGGGCAGTCTGTCAAGCCCCTAAGTCACAAAGATGCTACAAGATCCCTTTGCATACTGATATTACACATTAACATGGCTGTGCGTCTGAATTCTACCTTCAGTACAGGACAGGTCATTCATGGCAGCAAGCGGCTTCCAGGTCAGTGTGGTGGTGAGCTGATTACAGGTTTTCATCCAAATTGTAAAGAAACTATCCAAGGTTCTAAAGCCTATCTATAAAATAGATTCAAATCATTGACTACTACCTTTGAACTTCAGACTAAAGCTGAAAGCACTCCACTGACAGGGAATCCTCCAGTGGCTACTGGGAGTCACATGCCATGAACAAAGTGATCAGTCTTCATGGCACAAGACTTTCTTTACACCCTAACAACCCTTGGTGACTTTCCATATATTTTTGTGGAGAAAATAAAGAACAGGATCATGTATCTATCTCCTTCATTTATAGAAAGAAATACTCATGGAACAGCTTCTCAGTGACTCATGTAGCCTGGGATCAGCACATAAATGATTCAATATATTTCTGGAGGATACTTAAGATTATATTCCAATGCATTTTATAGTGTCGTTTTTTAGAGTTCTCTATTTCTGTTAACTCACAAGCAGCTGTTCCATTTTTAAAATTTGTAAATTAAGAGTCTACAGGTCCACAATGTCTAGTGTAATGCTGGTTTTAAATCCAGCCAAATTAAAGATGAGATATTGCCATTTGGCTGGGAAATGTTCTTCTTCAAAGCAGTGTGTGTGTTCATTTATGTGCATAGATGCATGTATGTGCACAAATGCATGGATGAATCCAAGTACCTGGACAAATATTAGTAAATTCTGGATGTAAACAGCAGGAAGGAATCTAATTTCACTTGTTTTACTTCTCCACCAAGTAAATAAGGATGCTATAAGAGCCCTGGTGGAACAGGGCGTCATTCACTCATAAAACACAAGGTTGTAAGTTCAGTACCAGCCGGTTAACTCAGCGTTAACTCAGCTTGGCATCCTTCCAAGGTCGCTAAAGTGAGTACCCAGCTTGTTGGGGGAAGTTAGCTTACACATTGTAAACTGCTTAGGGAGTGCATAAGTGCACTGATAAACGGTATAGAAAATGTATTTGCTACTGCTATTACTATAACGATCTGTGGTAAGATTAACCTGGAACATTAGTAATAGTTGAGCATGAGGTAGGACTGCCAACCCCATGCTAGTGCTCTCCAGATGTAACTGTAACTCTCACCACCCCAGTCATCAAGATCAATGGTCAGGGTAGAGATGACTGGAATTCCTGGTCAACATATTCATAGCATAGCAGATTAGGGAACAATGTTCTCTCTTCCTCACACTGTATCACTCTCATTTGTGGTACATCTTTGTGCCTCCTGCTCATGACACCCTGTAATAAGAAAGATATGGGCCACTCTAGTCCAAAATATACTGCAGAAATAATCTAGTTTGAGACTACTTTATCTACCCTGTCTCAATGCTAGGGAATTCTGGGAACTGTAGTTTTGTGAGAAATTTAGCCTTCTCTGTCAGAGGGCTCTGGTGCCAGAAAAACTATAATTCCCAAGATTCCCTAGCAATGAACCAGGACAGTTAAAGCAGTTTCAAACTGGAATATTTCTGCAGTGTGTGTTGGATCTCTAAATTCTCCAATATCACTTCCAGGATAGTTTCCAGGTACTGTGATATTATTATATAGTATATAAATCTGATTTAAACTTGGTTTCCATTTATCCTTTGTTTTTAAGTTTGTTCTTATCTCTGGTTGAAGCATCTCTTTCCTTTCAAAACCTTTTCCTCTAAACACTCATCAATGCTAGAATACATTCTCCCTGCCCTGCAGCAATGTAACAGCTCATTAGAATGCAGTGCTGAACCAGGCATGATATCTTCTATTATATGCTTCCAGAACAATCACTCCATATTTTTTCTCCTTTGGTCAGACCTTGCCCGGAAGTTTTGGGCATCACAATTTAAGAAGGATGTTGACAAACTAGCATGAATTCAGAAGAAGATGACCAAAATGGTCCTATGAGGAGATGCTTAGGGAGTTGCGTATGAAATTATTATTATTAACCTTTATTTATGAAGCGCTGTAAATTTACACATGATAGTCATGCTTAAATATTTGAAGGCAAGTCATATTGAGGATGGAGCAAGCTTGTTTTCTGCTGCTCCAGAAACTAAGACATGGATCAATGGATGCAAACTACAGGAAAAGAGAAGAGATTCCCTCCAACCCTTAGGAAAAACCTCCTGATGGTAAGAGCTGTTCAACAGTGGAATATGTTCCCTCAGAGTGTGGTGGAGTCTCCTTCTTTGGAAGTTTTTTAGCAGAGTCTGGATGGCTTTGGTTTTGTATTCCTGATTCTGTATTCGGGAGGGCTTTCATTCTGTATTCTTGTATAGCAGGAGATTGGAGTGGATGGCCCTTGCGGTGTATTCCAACTCTATGATTCTATGATTTCATTACAACTGTTATCATTTATTGGACTATGACTCTTGAGACCAGGGTTTGATTCTCAGCTGAGCCACGAAACCTTGGGCAAGTCACGTGCTCTCAGTCCCAGAGGAAAGCAATGGACAACCCCCTCTGAACAAATCCTGGCCTGAAAACCCCATGATAGAGTTGCCTTAGAGTCACCATAAGTCAGAAATGATTGGAAGGCACACAACAATAACAAAATTTATACATAGTAGACACTGCAAGAGCTCAAGTAAAATAGGGGTGGGCAATTTGGGTAAGTCTGGTGACAATTTTGAGCCCCTAGGACGTTCCAGTGGCCATTGTTGCTAAGTGCTTTCAAGTCAACTCTGACTTATGACAACCCTATCCTATAATTTTCTTGACAAAAATTCTTCAAAAGAGGTATCCTCTGAGGATGAGAGAGTGTGACTCCCCAAAATCACCCAATGGGTTTCCATGGCTAGTGTCCCAGAATTCTAGTCCAACAAACAAACCACACTGGCTCTAAGAGGCTGTGCAAACTGACAAAATGGTCCATCGGGATGGAAATAGTCCACTTCTACTATTAAAAAAAAATCAACATTTTAACATAACAAGGGGCCCTGCAACCTGTTTAAAAAGTAAACTGCTGCTTCTAGAAGCTCCATTCCTTTTTGCCAGAAAAAGAGTGGTGAGGAGGTTTGGCACAGGAATGTGTAGGTAACCATTTTATTCTTATGCACTTACAAGTCCTTCATAAATGAGCCCACAGCATTTCTGCAGAGAGTTTGCAGCAGAGTTTCACAGCTAAGCAGGTGGCTGGCAAGCTCATTCTCAGGTTAGAAACCTTCCTGATTATAAGTATGTCTGTGGGAGCACAAGTGAAGAAAGTGGTGGCAACAAGCCATCTGCTAAAATGTGTAATTAGCTTAAGAATGTAATATTTGCATAATAGGAACTATATACTTAAAGACTCAGTTAATACCATACATGCAGTTAAAGGACTTTTCATTATGGCAAGACTGCTTATTTGAATTTTTCTGTACAGTTGTGTAATGAGAATATTGATTAAGAAAATATTTGAATATTTTGTCTGTGCACATTATTGTTTTTATTCAAAAATCCTTCAAACCATGACCTATTTCTTATGGTAGTTGCAATGTTCTCTAAATTCTTTTTTCCTTAAGAGTCTGAAACTCTGTTTAAGCAATTGAGTTGAGCAGCCATTTCTTCTTACAAAGCAACTCATTGGCCCGAATCCCATTGTTATTCCCAACTGGAGTTGATCTATTGACTCAATGCCATTTGCTTATGTGTTGACTTACTACTGAACAATTGATTCAGTGGTTCTGCTCTAGATGGCATAGGACTAACCAATAGGTGTCAGGCCATATGTTCTTGTTTGCAATTTATAATCCAAAAACAGAGGCAGAGCAAAACCAATTCCCATCAGCTGGGCTGTGAAATCAAATGTGAGATAAAAATATAAACTCTTCCAGTGTGCCAACAGGCCAGAGCTGTGAATTTTTGTTGTTGTTGTTTTTCCATTTTCCTGAATGCACCAGCCACTGTGACTAGCTGGGGATTGGGAGAATTCTAGGCCAAGTGGTAGTTTTTCCAAGAGATGCAAAACACCTTAATGATGATCAACAAATACACACCTTTTCTCTGCCAACAGAAATGAGTTCATATTGTAGATGAAGTTTTGATTTAAAAAAATGTCCCGATCAAATGACAGAATGGTACAACCTGCCTAAACGAAACAATGAATACAGGGTTTCTTGGAATAATCAATAAGATTAACTTCTGAATAAATATAGATGTCACGGTATCTCTATAATATTTAAAGAGGAGGGATCATTTAAGAAGGAGTACCATTTGTTATTTTTGTTGATAATGATAAAGTTTTTAACTATAAGCAATTTTACAAACAATGTATTTTGGGGTTGACAGGAATTGTGACCATATACTGCATGAACTGGGGCAAATGCATTACCTACACTGTAAATTTAACTGGATTAGAGCCACAGGACAAGATGAAATGCTATACTTTGATGTACCAGATTCAGAAACTCTCCCTACCTCCCTAGTTCAGTTCTAAATGGTATAAAAAACTACTTCACGGTTTGTTTTGGGCCTTCCAGAGCAGGTTTTCAGGGACTACGGGCGGGGGGGGGGGGCATTGCTTATGGGGGAAACAGCAAGATCCAGAAGCAGTGCACCATTGGAGCCTGTCTATAGTGCTTTCTGTACAATGCTCACTACTTAATATATCATTTAAGAAATTAAATAACTCTAGTTAGAATTTACTCCTTTTTGGGCTGTTGCAGTGGTGGTGAACCTATGGCATGCATGCCAGAGGAGGCACTCAGAGCCCTCTCTGTGGGCACATGCACCATTCTCCCAACACAGAGTTCACTAGATTTGTCACTAGAAAGCCAGGGGGATGCAGCACTTTGCAATAAATAATTGGGTTTGGGGTTGTAATTTGGGCACTCAGTCTCTAAAAGATTCTCCATCACTGGACTAGAGTAACTCCACAAGTACAGTTGGCCCTCCACATTCTCAGGTTTCAGATTTGCAGTTTTGACTGTTCACAACTTTAGCTGCTGCTTAACAATGTCGACGTCTTCACCCCTCTCCTTCTCAGCATGCATCCCAGCCAGGGAGAATCAACACCAGAGATTGTCTTTCTTTGCCAAATGCTGCATCCTTCTCATTTCCAAAGTCCTTCCCTTTGACTCTGAAGTTTGCAGCCACCCCTGGGAGGATCCAACTTCTCTTCCCTCCTCTTCCTACCCCTCTCTCCTGGACAGACAAAGGTAACACTGTACCTTCCCTTTGTGGTGATGGGTGCAAATCAGATTCAAAGTGAAAAGATATTACAAATGAGAACAATACAAAGTCTGTAAAAGTAGGAAAGATATGATGTTGCTTTTGTGTGGGTGGAAGGGAGGGGGAGGAGGAGGAGAGAAGGTGGGTCCTCCGCAGTGGTGGCTGCAGATTGAAAGTGGAAGCACTTTGGAAATGTGGGAGAGGCCATGTGTTTCAAGGTTGCAAAGAAAGTTCTGGGTGGTGCTCTTATGGGAGAGGACTATTTATCATTCATGGGTTTTTTTTTGGGGGGGGGCTAATGTATTCATGGTTTTTGAAATTTTGCAGGGGTCCATGGCTCCTAACCCCTGCAAATGTGGAGGAGTGGCCGTAGTTTTTACTTGAGAGGTTTGTTTGCTATGGACGTTAAGCAAGCAAGCCCTTGTTTGCGAATCATCTTATGTTTGTTTTGTTTTGTTTATTTATTAATTTACAGTTTTAGAGATAGTTGGTTGTGGGATTATAAATTAGGCATAATATGTTTTCTTTTATTAGATGCCAGTTAAATTACATAGACACAATTCTACATTATTTTATCATTTGGTCATTTTAAACTAACCTGCTTTAGACATTATGTCCTGTTATTGCTCATCTGAATTCTTATATATATATCAGAGAACATTGTTTTCTTCAGTAAATGAGGCTATACAATTTTTTGCAGCATGGCTTGTAATTCCCAAATGAACATTGTACAGCATTAGGGGAAAATGAACTTCACAATGGAAGATAAATCTTGTGTATTATATTTTATCTAGGATATGAAAAACTGACATAACTCCAGTAACTTCACATCTCACTTGACCTTGGCTTTGTCCGGTAAAAACATCTAGTGATTCATTTCATAATGAAAAAACCTGGTTATTTTCCCCTTGTCTCTGCTACCTTTGCTTTCTTACACTTACATAAGAAAATCTTACTTCTAGATGACTGGAGTAAGCCCCCTTACAGGTGCATGGGAAAAGGAGCAAAGTCCTGAATGAATATGAGCATGAGGAATCTGATTCAGATTTTCTTTGACAGTAACTCAGTTCTCGAGCAAGATTCCTATGGCTGTCCTACACTGTTTCCAAGGTCATGCATTGGTGGCTAGGGGAACCAGAGAAAAATCTGCTGGTGTCAAATAGGCTATTTATTCAGTGCCTTGATCCATCTGGGAGAGGCAGGAATATACAAATAAATTATTATTATATTATTATTATTCATGGCAGCTGCATCCACAGCCTTTTTTCTTCTCTGCTACCATCTTATGAGAGTGTGGTTACTCCAGGAGAAGGCGCTGACAGGATTCTGTTGTATGTCTTAATCAATGGCAGTCAAAGGCTTCAATGGCTGTAGGACAGTGAATCAGCTGTGGTTAGAACTGTAAAAAAGCTATCAAAATCTTAAACCTATTTTGTGCATATTTTCAGCACCTTGGATAGCACACCTCTTTTAAAGTTCAGGCTAAAAGCTTGTAAAAATATGCCAATGAAAATATGGGTGGCATCCTGTTCACATTTACAACTGTGGTACCATTGCCACAGTTGTAAATGTGCCCCAAACCCAACTTAAAATCCAGCCAGATGAACCACGGGGTGGAGTTTGTGTCACTGTCAAGTGGGGCACTGAAGGATGACCTGCTCAATTTCCCTTTTACAGCAAACAGTATGCTAATGAATTGCAATAGGATTCCACAGGAGTCTTTGCTTCTGCTTGGCACAGCATTGATCACTGATGAGTGGTGGCTTGACTTCAGCACCCCAGTCGCCAGCACTGCAGAATTCCATCTGACTGGATTTTACAGTGGGTTTCACAGATCAGATTAGAAGATGGATCACAGCCACAATATCATGGCTATGTGTCTGAGGCAGGAATTAGGTCATTTTATTTATTTATTTATTTATTTTGCAGTGTAAAATCATGTATTTATATGTTGTCTTTTAAAGATGTTTTATAGCCTGCTGAGCACACATAGGCCAAAACACAATGGGCTTTTCTACTAAAAAAAGACAAACCATCATCTGAGCATCTTATAGCTCATTTTATCTGTGGATTCCTTTCGACACTCCCAAGTTTTTGCTTCTCCCACTGACTACTGAGGCACCAGCTATCATTATTCTTAACCAAACCACAGTTTCTGAGTAATAGCTGCCCACTGCTGAGGCTGCCTGTGTTTTTCCCTTTGCTTTCTGCTTATTTTGTTGTAATTTTACTTTGGTATTTTTCACTTCCAGAGTGCTCTCAAAATCTTTTTTTTTAAAAAAACCACCACAACTAATAAATGTAAAACTGGTATTATAGTAGTTGACAGAAATAAAGGATCAGTAATTCTTTTTACCGATACAGAACAGGATATAAAGATATCAAATGCTGACAAAAACAAGATGGAAAAGTAAACTGTAGAATCGGCAACAAAACCAAAGGTACTATTATGTTATTCAATTCCACTTCAGTGAAATGAATCAACAATTCTAGGCACATATCTCTTTTGCAAAACTGTTATCTCCGAAATGTTGTTGTAATGTTATATGTCCATGCGAGAAATGAAGATGTAATTCAAGAATAAAATAGTATTTATTTGGTTAATAAAGCTTATTCTCACAGACATTTCTAGTTGTGAAGATGAGTAACTATATTAGTACAGTACAACTGTACAAGTTACTAAAATCCATTGCATAAAAATGTTTTAGCATATTCTTTTGGACTCTGGGATGAATTGCCGAATACTGTATAAAGGAAGCAATAGTTTTGTTTGCATTTATAGCTTAGTTTAAGCATGAGTTCCTAAATAAAACTTGTGTCTCAACAGAGGTTGAGTCTCTCTTATCCAAAATGCTTCAGAACAGATGTGTTTGGGATATTAGTATACCTGTATTTGCATATGCATACATAATGAGAAATCTTGGAGATGAGACCCAATCCCAATCCTAATTTATGTTTCATATGTGCTTTATGTTTCATAAAGCGTAGAACGAACTCAGGTTTGCTAGAGAGATTAAGAACAAGAAAAAAGGCTTTGGGGGGGTATGTCCATTGCAAAAAGAAGAAGAAGGAAGGGCCATTGCATGGAAAAGATGGAGAAATACTAAGAGGGAACAGAGAAAAGGCAGTAACTACTCAACACCTTCATTGCCTCAAAAATGAAAAGGGTGCTCAACCTGAGGAAAATGGAATAGAGGACACAATAGGGGAAATGCAGCACAGAATAAGTTAAAAGGTAGTACAGGAATATCTGGTTGAATCTAAATTATTATTATTATTATTATTATTATTATTATTATTATTATTATTTATATAGCATTGTAGAATGAATTTAAGTCTCCGAGACCAGATGAATACATCCAAGGGTATTAGCTTACAGTTGTAAACCGCTTAGGCACTGTTAGTTCAGTATGAAGCGGTATATAAATGAAGCTGTTTGTTTATTAAAAGAACTGGCAAATGTAATTTCAGAGTCATTGTCAATAATCTTTGAGAATGCCTAGAGAACAGAAGTCCCAGCAGACTGGAGGTGGGCAAATGTTGTCTACATCTTCAAAAAGGGGGGGAAAGAAGATCCCTACAATTATTGTCCAGTTAGTCTGACATCAATACCAGGAAAGATTATAGAGCAGCTCATTAAACAGAGAGTCTGTGGATATTTAGGGGAGAATGCCATAATCACAAAAAGTCAACATGGATGTCTCAAAAACAAGTCATGCCACACTTAACTGATCTGTCTCTCTCTCTCTTTTATAAAAATTACCAGCTTGGTAGATGAAGGGAATGCTGTAGACATAGCGTATCTTGATTTCAGTGAGGCCTTTGACAAGGTCCCCCATGATATTCTTGCAAACAAGTTAGTAAAATGTGGGTTACACAATGCAACTGTTAAGTGGATTAGTAAACTGGTTGACTGGCCAAACACAAAGGGTGCTCAGGAATGGCTTAGTCATGACAGCAACTGAGCCCTTTCTACAGAAAAGGCTCCAGGAGTCCTTGACCAACAATTTAACCTCTACACCATGCTGGCTCTTTAAGAGGTTCAAATTACACTGGCAATTAACTGGTCAAGGTAGCTACCAGCTACCTCTATTTCACCCCCTGTTTCAGTCAAAAATTAAGGAACTTGATGTGAAATGAGAGTGTACAACGGGGATGGGACTCTAGGAGACTTTAATGTGAGCAAGTCCAATCTGGATTGAAACTGCATAGGGAGAAAGGGTACAGACCTCCTCCACCACCACCACCACTTATTAGAATCCCAATTGGGTCACCTGTGCTTACATTTAATTTAAAAAGAAAAAAAACCCATAGCTTCAATATTATTACAGTATAATAAAAGTAATATATAATTTGTTGTGGAGTATGCCATCATTTTTCAGACCTCTGAAAGATCAACTGACATATCATAGTAATATAGAAAAATGCATGAAGCTTCCATTCTTCCCACCAAATTATCTTTTTACATCAAGCACCATGATGTTATGCTCAGTTTTAAGTACCAAAGGGGACAGGTTTGGGATGTAGCACGAAAAAAAATATCAATTTATTTCCAAACACGTCCATTACTTGTGACATATGTTTAACACAGCAGTGGTTATGCAATGGGTATAGCGACTCTTCTCAATCAAGTGCATTTTGTGCTCTCAACATATGGTATTTTTACTCAAGAGACTTTTTTTCCAGTGCAACCTGCTACATACATAGTATGGAAACACAGAAGTAGCCAAATTTTTATGTTCAAAATAAGCACAGCTTTTCTGTAAGACAGAGAGACGTTCTGTTCTGTCTCCCAAAATTCTAGAGTTCAGAAGATGAATGGTTGAGACAATCAGGACAGATAAATGGAAGTATATCTTCAAACATATGATAGTTAAACAGTGGAATTTATTGCCTGGCTTTAAGAGGGGACTGGATAAATTTATGGAGGCCTTTCTTCTGGAGTGTGATCCAAGGACGTTTCTAGTACCGGTACATTAAAATGTTTGTTAAAATTTCATTTTACAAACGTTTAAGAAAGCATTAAATAATAGTATTATTTTAAAAACCATGGTTAAAAACAGTTTAAAAGACATTTGAAATATAATAATGAAATATAAGAAAAACACATGGCACACCACTTTCACACACATTACTGCTACAAAAATTAAATCTCAAAGGTCTCCTGAATAAAAAGGTCTTCTCCTGCCAGTGGAAGGAAAGGGGGGGGGTCATCTGGACCTTCTGCAGAAGAGAGCCCCATGGCTTGGGAGCAGCCACAGAGAAGGCTGACTACTGTCTCTTCATCAAACATGCTTGTGAAGGTGCAGGGTCCTCCCCTGCAGATCATAAAACCCAAGCTGGCTTGTATAGGGAGATACAGTCTCTCAGATAGTCTGAACCAAGACATGTAGGGTTCTAAAGATCAAAACCAGCACCTTCAATTGCACCTAACAATGGACTTGAAGCCAGTGAAGCTGTTTCAACATGGGACTTCCATAATCCCTGAAACCAACCTCAGTCAACCATGGTAGTTAAAGTAGAAACAGAGTACAGTGGGCTCTTGGTATCCACTGGGGTTTGATTCCAGGATTCACCATGAATATGAAAATCTGTGGATGCTCAAGTCCCATAATACAAAATCATGTAGTATATTGGTATCCTTTATACAAAATGGCATAATCAAGGTTTGCTTTTTAGGTTTTTTGGGGGGAGGAGGGATACTTTCAAGCCCTGGAAAGTTGACTCCATGGATGCATAATCCATGAATATGGAGGGCTGACTGTATCATAATTGTCTAGTTTGAAAGGGCTCCTGCCAGTTAGCTTGATAGGCCACTGTGCTACTGAAATGTTGGACTAGATAAGTCTTTATTCTGATCCAGCAAAGCTCTTATTAAAACGTTAATTTATATTATTCAAAATCGCTACAATTTTATCTTTTGTTTTGTTTGAGACAGTCATATATCTGCAGTGGTAGTCTGGCCTAAACTCCAAGTTAAGGAATTGTAGTATAAGATATATGTCTTTGAATATTCTGAAGACTGGAGTTAGTAAAGAATATTTCTAGAATGCGTCTGACTATGATGAGATGTTGTAAACAAATTATACCTGTGATATGCCAATTACCCTGGTTTCTAATCTGTTTTCAACCCAATTCAAAGTGTAGGTTTTGAAAGAACCACTTGGGAGATGGCCCAGGTGCCTACAGTGCAGACAGGAAATCAGCAAAATGGACTTCACTTCTTTCAATATATGGAAGTTTCAAATGAATGAACAACACACGACTAGGTATGACCTAGCATCCATAAGTTTAGAAATCATTTTGGAAATATGCTTCTAAATTACTGGTGCAAGTGATGCACCACAAAGTATAATTAGAAATACTACCATTCTACTAGTAGACAGTATAATACAGTGGGCACTCCCCCTCAGCACCCACTTTCTTTTCCTTACATTGCTGTTGAGCTGTAATTCTTGGTAAATTACTATTGTGGAACTCTTACATTAATATTTTTAAAGAAATTAAAGAAGTAGAAGGATGTGTTGAACAACAATTTATAGCAACAATTACTTGGGAATCTTCAGCTCTAATAGAACAATATGAAATCATCCCCATCTAGTTGATTCATGGAACTGTTTATCTACCATTCAAATTTCATTATTAATAAAAATTACCCTTTTCAAATCAGATGGAACTATTTTAAACAAGCTATTCATGTATATGCCTGGGTTAGTCATGCCATGTTAACTTCCAGTGTAGACCATTATAGATGTATTTTGCAGGAGCTGGCCTTGAAAGGTGTCTGGGAAAGTAAATCTAGTCAAAATCCAGCTGCCAGGTTGTTAAATGGGATTCCCATTTTTAGCACGTTACTGCAGTGCTAAAGAATCTGCAGTAGTCTTTTCCTTTTTCAGCAACAGTTGAAGTATTAGTAATTCACCTATGAAGCCTTAAACCACAGGGTCAGTATAGTCAGTATATTTATTGAATAGCCCGAGGGCCATTTCAAAATACTCAAAACATAGTAATACAAGCAATGACACACACGCATATATAAAATGTTAATATAGTGCACTAAGTACAACATACCACAATACAATATAGATATGTATGAATAGCCTAAACATGCACAGCTTATATACAGACTATACAAATCTAAATAAAAAATTAAACCACAGGGGGAAGTGTGGCCTATGGGCTGTATGCTTCCCAGGGACCATACTTTTGCAGCCCCTGAAGCCCACCAAGAGCCTCCCAAAGCTCCCTGTGCTTTCCCCTTGATATATTGATTTATATGTGAAACGCATTTGTAAGTGTTTGTGATTCTCAGGTGAAAATCATCCCCCCAAAATTGCACTCTAAGCCCTCCCAAAGGCAAAATGTGGGAGAAAAAACCCTGTTCAACCACCCAGGTCCTCCTCAGGATCCCCCAGCCCCTCCAAAATACCTTCAAAATGTTGAAGTGATATCGCATCACAGTGGTGGGAAATTGTCCACCCCATCTTATATGTCCTGAAACCAGAGTATCCGAAGGACTGTTTTTCTGACAATAACCTGTTCGTCTGCTATGGCTATCATTGAACCACATGGGTCATGACCACATGACCACAAGAAATGCCTTTTTGGTGGTGGCTTATAGGGTATGGGTTTCCCTCCCTAAAAATGTTTCTTTGATGCCAAGACTTCTTTTTTTTCCATTTCAAGTTAATGCTGTCATTGAGCAGGGAGACATATTTTAAAATAATGCCATGCTGCCACTTTATTTTAAATTTCCCCCGTTACTTGATTATTGTACTTTTATTGTATCAGTATTTTTTTTTATTATTATTCTTTTAGGAAGACTGGGTACAGATATTTTAAATAAATCAGTCAAGTCTGTAAAATAAATTGTACAGTTACTGAAGCAGTACAGAACAGCATTTTGGCTTATATGCCCCACTGAAGACAGAAATCATTTAACAATTACGATTTAATGAAATAGAAATGATCACTATTAATAACGCATTATTCTCATGCCAACAGAAGCATCATATAATAATGTGCCATGAATTTCCAAGACTATTGCAGCAATCACAGATTGCAATATCACTGAAAAAACACTTGCAGCAGTAACTGGCATTGTTTCCCACGTTGTTCCTTGCTCATCCCTTTTCTGTTTAATCCTTTCCCCTTATCCTATGATAGTGACATTTTCTTCCAGCAATATGATTACCAACTGTGTAATATTTCAAGCTTTCAGTAAGCTGCTTGTATGAAGCTCTAGTTCTGCCATTTAGTTTTCAGCTCAAATCTCATAGCCTCAAGCATACAGCTGTTATACAGTGGACCCTTGGTATCCACTGGCATTTGGTTCCCGGACCCTCCCTCCCCGTAGATGGCAAAATCCATGGTTGCTCAAGTCCCATTAAATGCAATGGCATAGTAAAATGGTGTCCCTTATATAAAATGGCAAAAAATGGCTTACTTTTTGGAATTTATATATATATTGGAGTATTTTCAAACCGTGGATGCTTGAATCCATGGATAAGCAGGGTCAACTGGAATTCAATTATTGGTTAGATTTATATCATGCCCTTCCTCCAAATGGGTGCCAGGCAATACATGTAATTCTACCACTATGTTATCCTTGTAATGAACCTGTGAGGTAGATCAGATTGTGATCCTTCGGTTCAACTGGACTTTGGACTTTGATTGAACTGTATAGCTTAAGCAGTTTCAGCAGGCAAGTTTTTTACTGCAACATTACTCTATTTTCTTCACTGAATTTTATGGGAGCTTAACATGATATCATCTTCCACTTGCAAACTTCTCCCATTTTCCCACTTCTTCCAACTTTTTTCTAGCCTGAAAAAAATAGTTTAAGGGGGGGGGGGGGGGCACAGAGCTACAAAGTATCTTCTAAGGACTAGCATGATAAAAACTGACATATTGAAACAGCTTCATTGGCTGCCAGTTTGTTTCCAGGCACAATTCAAGGGGCTGATTATTACCTATAAAGTCCTACATGGCTCAGCTCCACACTATTTGGCAGACCATTTCTCCTGGTATGAACTGGCCCGGACTCTGAGATCCTCTGGAGAAGCCCTTCTCTCTGTCCCAACACCATCTCAAACACGGTTGGTGGGTACACGACAGAGGGCCTTCTCGGTGGCTGCCCCTAGACTCTGGAACTCTCTGCCCAGGGAGCTCAGAACGGCTCCCTCCTTGATGGCCTTTTGCCGGCAGGTGAAGACCTTCCTGTTCACACAGGCATTTATGGAATTGCTATAAGGACAGGCTGGGATGTTGGACCATTTTAAAAATTTGATACAGTTTTTTCTCTATATATAGTTTTATCTTTTAAAAATATGCTTTATTATTTTAATAACTATCTATTTTAATACCATAATAATTTAATTCCTTTTTAATGTATATTTTTTGTGTTTATTAAAATGTTTTTCATTGTACTGTTTTTAATGTTGTGAAGCCACTCTGAATCCCAGTCCTGGGAAAAGAGCAGGATACAAATAAATTTGATGATGATGATGATGATGATGATGATGATGATGATGATGATAAAAACTTCATCTAAAACTGACCAATGACTGGCCCAAGGTTGACCAGTGTGTTTCTTGCCTCAATGTGGATCCAGACATAGATCTCCCAAGTCCCAGTGCAGCCACTCCACATATTGTATCATGCACACCTCCAGTTATGTGACTTCCTGTGATGCAATTTGCCTTTCCAAAAAATAACCACGCTGTCATAACTGTAACATACCTTTAAAAACATACACTCAGCTTTTTTCTGCTTTGATAGGCTGATTTTCATCCTTGACTAGGGACCCTTTAGAGAACTAGTGACGTGTAATGGTCTGAGTGTTGGACTATGACTCTGGAAATCAGGATTCAAATCTGAATTTGCTCAATCAGTGGAGGGCCTTGGGCAAGTCACACTTTCTCAGTTTCAGAGGAAGGGAAAAACCACCTCTGAACAAATCTTGCCAAGAAAACCTTGTGCTATGGCCTTAGGGTGACCAAAAATCAGAAGCAACAACAGAGCACTTGAAGCTCTTTCACACAATTATAGTACTATAATTCCATTTTAACTGTTATAACTATATCCTAGGGAATCCTGCACTTTCTAGTTTGGTAAGACATTGGAGCTCTCTGCCTGGGATGGCATTTTACTATCCCAATGTATATAATGGGACTTAAGCAACTATGGATTTTGGCATCCACAGGACATCCTGAAACCAGACCCCAGCAGATACCAAGGTTCTACTGTACAAATAGACAAAGTCTTACATTCTCAATCTCTCCTCCTTTCCCTCTGTCTCTTTCTCTTTAAACCACAAGTTCAGCTCCTTCCTTCAAGATTCACTGTCTACTAGGCTGCAACCAATTAGTTCATAGCGATTGCATAAGCACATGTTCCTCCCTGTTAGTCATGCTCCTTTCTTCTTCCTTTTGCCTATTGCCTCCTCTCTGTCAAATCTCAGGCTACTCAGGAAATCATCCTGTCTATTTGTTCCTACTCTGTGATGCACTGTGCAGTCTGATGGGACTGTATAAGCTACACAAATAATAACAGAAAGGTCATGGCATAGAACTCTGGCAAACAAAAGCTGGAATGTGTTATTATGAGAGTAAATATTTGTGCTATCTTATTTTGCCAACTCACTCCTTAAGTCAGAACAAAAAAATACCATAGCTTATTATTTTTAATATACATTAAAAACTTGGGATACAGCCTAGAAAAAGTTTTCAAGCATCACTTTTAGCCATTTCACATATATAATTATATTGTACTATCCGTATAAAAGACATATTGGCAAAACAAAGAGGAACCTTCCTGACATTTTGTCTCCATCTCTAGAATGTTAATTTCCATGTAGTTGATACAATATACACCATGTTGGCTTCTTTATTTCTTTAATTTATATCCCACTTTTTGCCCCAAACTACTTTATTAAAACATTAAAATTATGTAAAAATATTCAAAAACATGACACTAATAATACAAATTTAGCAAAAAAAAACAAAACCCAACAACAAAACACCCCTTCCCATTAAAAGACTTTCTACATGGCCAGATAGTTATTATATTCCCCTCAAATATAAATAGTTATTATATTCCCTTCAAATATCTGCTGGAAGGATGAGAATAGTGAATGGCCAACAAAGTCCCCAATGAGAGAGAAGTCCACAACCTGAGAGCAGCCACTAAAGCCCTGTCACTTGGGGTTAAAACCACAGCTTACCTTTCCTAAATTTAGTGCTAATTTGGGAGGCAATTGGGTCCTATCACACATAAATCATCACCGAATTGCTGCCCAGGTCCATCCTGGATGCAGCCTGGGTCAGCGGCCATTTTAAGAAGCTTCTGTTTTTAAAAAGGGGCCACTGAAGCAATTTACAGGACCCAGGCTGCATCCAGGATGGACCCAGGAAACAATTCAGCAGTGATTTCTGTGTGATATAACCTGGATGCTTCCCAAATTAGCTGGATTTGGGAAAGGTAAACTGGGGTTTTAACCCCATGCGATAGGGTCCTAAGAAGGCTCTTTGTCATGTCCACACCAAACTGTGAAGGTGCTGGGACCAAGAGAAAGCCTTCCCCCAGGAATCTTAAAAACTCTGGCAGGCTCATTTAGGAAGATACCAGTTTTCAAGTCAGCTGGGTTTAAGATATATAAGATTTTACAGATCATAATAATCACTTTGAATTGTTCCAGGAAATGAAGAAGGGGCCAGTGAAAAAACTGTTGTGGTCCTTGACCTCTTGAGATTCTTTGATCCTTCACTTAACAGGAAAAAGGGGCAGGGATTAATTCACAGTCCTAATAACGATTCACCATTTAGATAGGATGCAGGGCCACTACATGCTCTTTAACCACAAAATATACCTGTTTTTCAAAACCAGAAGTAGACTTATGATCTTGTCTGGGTAGTTTGGAGGCATTTTTTTTAACTTTCTATGGGGCCCCTGGAGGTTCCCAAACAGAAAATAGGCCTCAGACCCATTGCAGTTTCTCACCAGTGACTGACACTGTCTGAATTTATTGCTCATAGTGCCACAATAGCAATTCTGGGACTAGGATGGGGACTTAACCCCCAAAAGTTAAGAAACTAGTAACTTGGATGCATATTATTTTTCCACTTGCCATTTCATAATGTGAATATTGATTAGGATGCTGTAGAAATGTTTGCTGTTTATACAGTTTGTCATTGGGGAATCTGTTGTCCATAACAGCAGGTCCAGAGAAGGGCAACAAAAATGGGGAAGGGTCTGGAAACACCATGCCCTATGAGGAGAAACTTAGGGAGCTAAATTTGTTTAGTTTGGAGAAGAGGAAGTTAAGAGGTGATATGATAGCCTTGTTTAAATATTTGAAGGGATGTCATATTGAGGATGGAACAAGCTTGTTTTCTATTTTCTGGGTCCAGAGAATAGGACCCAGAACAATGGATGCAAGCTACAGGAAAAGAGGTTCCACCTCAACATTAGGAGGAATTTCCTGACAGTAAGAGCTGTTTGACAGTGGAACACACTCCCTCGGAGAGTGGTGGAGTCTCCTTCTTTGGAGGTCCTTAAGCAGAAGCTTTATGGCCATCTGTTGAGGGTGCTTTGGTTGTGAGTTCCTGTAGGGCAGGGAGTTGGACTAGATGGTCCTTGTGGTCTCTTCCAACTCTTAGGCTCGTTACAGACGGGCACCCTAGGACAGACTCAGTCCATGCTAGGGTTAGAAAGGGGCGTCTCTTCCAGACGCCCCTAACCCTAGCACGGACTGAGTCTGTACGAAATGGTGGTGGCCGTTCCACACAGCCACCGCCATCTTGACATAGCAGACGCTCTGTGTCCGCACATCATGCCCTGGATATGATGCCGCGAGTGCATGACTAGTGCCTTGCGGTGTCACATCCAGGGGCCAGGAAGGAGCGCGATTTTCGCACTCCTTCTTTGCAGTGTCCGGGCACTGCGCTGTTTGGCTGCTGCGGTTCCCGGGCGCTGCAGCCAGCAGTGGCAGCAGACCCCCGCTTTTCGGTGGTCTGTAACCCACCTAAGATTATATGATTCTATAATAATTTTGAATAACATGAACTATGTCTGACCCTCTTTGATAACTGGCATCTGTAATCCTGTAAAAGCTCCATTAGTAGTTCAGATACACAGTTTTCCAAAAGATTGTTACCAAATACAGTAGAAATGAGAATTTGCATCAAATGCCAGGCTTCCCCCCATCTTTTGAAATTCTGCTGAAATATATCATCCCAAATAGTTTCAGGAATCAATTGCTTCTCTATGCGCATGTGCATATGCACACATACACACACTTGCTATGCTGACCCATTGCAGAGACCTCTGGGCTCTCACACACTGAGACAGATCTGACCCTTTCCATAAAATCGAGAGCCCATATAGAGTTCCTGAATGTCCCTATGTAAAGCCTGTGCATTTCAGCAACATAGGGATTACAAGATGTAGAGAAGCATGTAGACTCATTGGATTTGACCAATGTACCCTGCTTGATCACTCCCAGTAGGAGAGGCTAAACAAAACATGAAGTTCCTTGGTCATCTTCTGCCATCTGGCATCTTACTTTCCCTGGATTCATTGCCTGGTTTGCTAGGAGGGAACAAACCAGAGAAAGAAAGCTGGCTATGGTCAGATGACATGGTAAGCCAACCCTGGAGCAAACTTCCATAACTCATAAACATGAGCAACTGGGCATCATATTGCTCATTCATAGCAAGCCAGTGTCCTGTAGGTCCTCAGATTGTCACATTGTGTGAACGTACACACTGTGAGAGCCACTAAAACAAGCCATCCTAGCTGTCTAGATCATTTTACAGGAGCTGTAAAGAGAATCTGATTTTATTTATGGAGGCTCACAAAAGCCTTTAAATACTGACATGTTGATGAAATCATCAGCATCGCTAGACAATACATAAACACATTTTCTGAAATATCAGATATGCCTTCCATGCCAGATAAGCCATTATCTGTAGCATCTAGCTGGAATTTAGCACAGTATGGAGAAACTCTATGGAAAGTAGATTTGTAAATTAAGTGTTTTTAATGGAATTTATTTTTATTAATGACTTCATTACAATTAATGAAGTACACAGGCTTTATTCTGTTCACATTAATCATTGCTGGAACTCTGCATCTTGCTTCTGACATTTCTTCCTGTTTGGCTGAAATTCCTGTATCTGCATGCTTCACTCTGATGTCCCTCAGTCATGGACCATAGAACAGAGTAGACGGGGGTGCTCAAACCATTCACTTGGTCAGGGAAAATGGACTACCAAGACGCCTATAAAGTTTAACCATCGCAAGAATGATCAGTCTAACTGTATACTAAATGATCAAACACCCCCACTCAGATATTAAGGGAGCTATTGTACATGAATTCTCTTCTCAATAACAAAAGCTGTATTCTATCTATCCTCTGCACTTTTATTATGCTCAGGGGACCTCAAAGTATTTAAAGGTGATTAAATGATAATAAATAAGAGAGTGATATTCCCTCCCCCTGAGTGTGTCATATAGTTTATTTTCTATAACATTGGCTTGGTAGATATATGTGTTTTCATATTTTCTTTTTAGACTATTATGTGTCCAGTCCTGTATCTTCTAACTTATCTCCACCCTATTTGCTTTTAAAACAGTGTAGTAAAGGGAGTGATATGACTGGAGATTTTACAGACACTCCTGCATTCACTTAATAGACTCTTGTATATTTTTCCATTTGTTTGCATTTTTAAAAAATTATTCAAATGTATAACATTTAATTTATTATTTTGCTGCTGGTTTCATGGTGATCAGATTGCTTTCTGTTTCAGTTGGTTGCTACTGTTATTTTGATGGGCTTTATCACTCTCTCTTTAATTTATTCACGGAACGTATCACACTGAAAGCTGCAGTAGACTTGGAGAAAGGAGCATTGACTATTTAAGATATGCAGATGATACCACATTATTAGCAAAAAAAAGAGCAAAGATTACCGATGAAAGTCAAGAAAGAAAGTGCAAAAGCAGGGCTACAGCTGAATATTAAGAAAACAAAAATGACGATAGCAGATGATTTACATAGCTTTAAAGTGGGTGATGAAGAGATCAAATCGTCCAAATTTTTATACCTTACAAAATGGAGACTATATTTAAACATCAAAAGAACTCTAGGGACATTACTGTACCATCCTCATGTCTCATGGCAATCATGTTATGAAAATAAATAGGAACATACTGCTTTGAAAATGTTTATCACACCTCTCTTTTTCCCCATGGCTGTACTGCTTGGAAACACACACACCCCTGGTGTAATAAACCTATTCACTTTAATTCCAGCATTAGAGCCAAGAGGAAGCCTGATTCTCCTCCCTCCAACTCACTATTCCAAAGCAGGCTAAGTCCATACTTGTTGGTTTATTTATTTTTAATTTTGCTGTGTTTGCATAATTAAGGGGGAAATTTTTAAATTATTTTTTTATCAATTTGGCATAAATATACAA
The DNA here is from genome assembly GCF_019175285.1 of Sceloporus undulatus. NCBI lineage: Eukaryota > Metazoa > Chordata > Lepidosauria > Squamata > Phrynosomatidae > Sceloporus > Sceloporus undulatus. Next base: position 1,033,696 of record NW_024802937.1, read on the forward strand.
ACACAGCAAAGATAAAAATAAAACACCATAGGAAAAGAACACATCACACTGCCATCATTCACCATCAAAAAGGCAAAGAAATGGGCCCTAGAGCAAAACATGAACTCTCTCTAGAAGCCAAAATGACCAAATTAAGGCTATTGTACTTTGGACATATTGTGAAATAACTCATTAGAAAAGACAATAACGTTTGGCAAAACAGGAGACTAGATGAAAAGAGGAAGATTGCATCAGAAATGGATAAACTCAATCAAATAAGTCACAGCCCTGAGTTTGCAGAACCAGAGTAGGGCTGTTGATGGTTGGGCGGGGGGGGGGGGTTCTCTCATTCATAGCATCACCATAAATCATAGCTGACTTAACAGCAATTAACAACCGCTATCAATATTATATAAATATAGCTATAGAAATGTTTTGCAAATCCTGTATTTAGTGGCTGCGGATGTTACAGGATCACAAAGGCAGGCACATAATATTGTTTGACTGAACCATGTATAAATGAGCAAATATGTAAACTTTTTTAAAAAGAAATTTTAAAATGACACAATGTTTATTTGTGCCTGAATTATAGCACCAATTGAATATGAATTATATAAAAACTGGACTATAAATCCTCAGATTTTATTGAGACTCTTGTGTAGAGCAATTAAAGGGATGACAATCCTCTTTATATATCTGGTAAATGACCATCTGAAGGATATATTTCTCAAAGGTTTTCTAATAGTGTGTATGTGTGCATGTGTAAGTATATGAGAGCATGTAGGCAAGCATGTGAATGTTGATAAATTTAGACATATCTTTCAAAGCGGAATTACTTTTCTGGCTGAAAACTGGTATGTGTAAAATGTCTCAGTCCTTATGTTTATACTCCTTTTACTGGCAGAGACAATCCATGTATGGGAAGAGGCCCATGGATGATGTAAACAGGCGCTTACTCCTGAGCTCCAGATAGTAAGGAAAACCTCTGTGAGTTGCATTTGCAAAGAGTGAGCTCATGAGGGAAGAAAGTTCTTCCCTGAAATGCATCAGCTGTTCACAGTTACAATAAATCTTTTCCTGTCAGAACTATAGCTTAGTCTTCCTTTACTTTATAGGCGCAATATCCCTTCTGATCTAGGAAGCTAAGCAGGATCTGGTTAGTACTTGTATGGAAGACTGCCAATGAATACCAAATGCTGTAGGCCAGTGATGGCGAACCTATGGCACACGTGCCAAAGGTGGCACTGTAGGCTATATTTCAGAGGAAGGAACTGGGAAAACCACCTCTGAGTATTTCTTCCCTGAAAAACCCAAAACCCTATGGAGTCCCCATAGCTTGACAAACAACTTTAAGATACGTGCACACACACACACACACACACGGTGCTGATATTGTGAATGTCATCTTATTCTTATACAGAATAAATGTACACAATACACAGTCACTGCATCAAACTAAGATAAAAACAGGCAACTGTGGCCCAAAGTCCAGAAGTGACATTTACTTCATGCAGGTCACAAGGAGCTAATAGAGAGCAAAGAATTGACTTTCCAAACCACCTGCATTTGGCTAACCCCTGGCCACTTCCAGTTCCACCAGAAATATCCATCATGGATTCTGACCTAAAATTGCCAGGTTAGCATCATCACATAACCTGAAATTTCATCCCCCAAACCTGAGACATTTGTGATGTCAATGAGACATTATCTGATTGTAGAAATATTCACAAGGTGAATCTGGCTAAAATTCAGCTAACCAGGTAATATGGCAATGTGGCAAGGGGGAGTCCCCCCCCCCCCCCCGAATGTGCAAATGGTGAAAGCTACTGAGTCATAACAATTGGTTTTCCAGTTCCTGCCTTCTGTTGTTATTGTTGTGTGCCTTTAACCTGAATTTAGCCTATGGAAACCCTGTCATAGGGTTTTTTGTGGCAAAATTTATTCATAGAGAGTTTATCCATTGCTGCTGTTTAAGGCCGAGAGAGTATTACTTGCCTGAAGTCACAAAGGAGGCTTCCATGGCTGAGTGGAGATTTGAAAATTGGTCTCTGGGGGGCTCTACATTAAAAAAAAAAAGTCTGTTTAAGAAGTCATCAGAGGAAAGTCTTCTACAGTGGCCCCTGGATGCTCAAGCCCCGTTATATACAATGGCATAGTAAAGTGATGTCTCTTATATAAAATGGCAAAATCAAGGTTTGGTGTCTCTTATATAAAATGGCAAAATCAAGGTTTGAGTTTTAGAATTATTATTTTTATTATTTAATTATATATTATTTAAAAATATTTTCAAACCATGATGGTACAACCCATGGATTCAGAATTCATGTACATGGAGGGCCGACTGCATTTTAAAACGTCTGTTTGACCATCAGACTTTTCATGGCCCACATACCTTGAATGGTGCACCAAGGAGGACTTGCAGCAGCAACTGGGACAACTAGTAAACAGATTCATGGGACTCACACAAGGTCCCATCAGGATGACAAGTTCGTGGGGGTTGATTTTGAGTAAGTGTTATCTGCATCAGCCAGATGCCTTGGTGGTGCCTGCCATTCTAAGGAGACTACTTGTATCAGGTGGTTGAGAAAACTATTAAGAACAAGTTTCACTTCATATATGCTGCTAAACTTGAGGGCCACACTATCCCCACAAACATTTTGTTATTCAAAATATCCCACAATATCCTCTAAGCCAATGGTTGTAGTGAGCAATTTCACCCCATCTGAGGTATGCATTCCAAGAGAGACAATTTTACACTACCGAGTAAAAAAACAGAAGCCATTTCTCATTCTGAATAAGGACCTCAGTGGAGGTCATGTTGAAATTGCTCCACCAATTAAAGGGAGGGGAAACTGGGGCCCTTACACTGCACATTACCTATCCCTGTCCCATCCCTGTAGTAACATATTCATGGATTAAATTCAACAGTATATCACTATGCATCCAATAGCTTGATGGATTTCTTCTCTCTTTTCCCATCCTGCCTCCAAACCCCCCCAAACCACTAAAAAATATGCTGGGGTCATTCTGCCAAATGGAACAAGTTTTGAGGGGATGCTGGGTGAAGGGGAAATTTCCCACTCTTGTTCCTCACAGGAGCAATGCCATCAGTTGAACAACATTGTTGAGTCTTGCCAGTGACGAAAGGTAATTCTGAAATATATTAAATGAAACCAAATAAATACAGTACATTAATTTCCAAAAACTGATTAAAAGGAAACATTGAAAGTGGAAAGTCTTAGATAACTGGGGAAAGTCACAATTTTTCCTTGCTATAATGTTGAGGCTTGCCTTATTTGTAACTTTTCTCATTAAAGATTGCTATAAAAATTACTAGTTCTTTTTTTAAAATCCTGGATTTCATCAAGTTCCATTTCCAGTGAGAAACCCATAATAGACCTAATCCTTATCAGATTAGTGGATTTAACTTCCATCACTATCATAAATATCTTTCTTCCTTCTCTCCACAGCTCAGCCTTTCTCATATGTCAGTGATCCTTGCTGAGGCATAAAATGTTGTTATAAATTTCTGAATGCCTCTGAGTTGAGAACACAGAGATGTAGCACATGTGGTCCATGACCCATTTTCTACATTTCTCACCTTCCTCTCTCTCCATCAATATATTTTACTGGAAAGGATGGGTGGGGGAAGGGAGAGATGGAATAGAAAAGGCCTCTGGAGTAGCTGCATCTCTCATATGTGAAAAAAGGACTACTTACACTTACTTTAAAATGTAGTCGCAAAGATCTTATAACTGTGTCATTGCCAGCAAGTGTATCAAATGGGAACTTTCCCATTACTCTGACCACTAATGTGGAAGAGTAACTAGGTTTTTTTTTAAACCCAACTATGTCCTCCAAAATGTCAGTGCTTAAAATTGCATCTTATTTCCTTTTACTTGAATTTGGGTTGCCCCTGTTTAAATCTTTTATAAATACTTCATTGTCTCAGTACCAAGGACCTAGGCTATGGATAGCCAACATGTGGACCATTTTCTATACTTGAGACTTCTCAATGCTCATTCATTTGTTTCTAGATGTGCAGAGACCAATCATTATACTGAACACTTTAGATTTTCCTGTTAAAGAGTCAGGTTATCAGATACTTCATGTAGTAACTGATACTTAAACATATACCCAGGCTGATTTAAAAGACCAGAAAGTCCCAGATTTTGTTCCTCCTCCCCGCCCCCCATTTTATTTTTGAGATTCACACATCTGTTGTTTATCCCAGCATATTTTCTGTCAGCTCCTGGTTTGGAGACTTCTTACAGCAGCTCCCCAGGTCCGTTTATTTTAACCTAACATAAAATCAGAAATAACAGGGACAAAGCCTGGGACTGTGCCCTGGATTGCTGTGAGGTATCTTTCATTTGTGTGACAATAAGAAGAAAAATCAATTTATACAGTCATAAATGAAACAAAACAGAATTGAACCAATTGTATAGGAAACTTCTCCCCCTAATGTGATTTGTTTTATTGTTAAACCAGCAGACAGTTCTGCAGAGACATTTCTGATTTTGTGTTAGGGAGATTTCCAGTATAAGCATTTGATTCCATTTGCTGTGTTTTGCACAAGGAAACAAGTGTAGAACTATTCAGACTTTTATTCTCTGCCAAAGAAAAATTCAGATTCTTTGGAATCCACTGGTGTTGCCTGTCAGATTCAGTGATCAAACTATGCAACTTATAATTGAGGAAGAGCCAGAATCCTTCTCTAGCATAAGTCAAGAACCAATTTGAAATCCAGTGTTCATGCATGAAATTACATTGGTCAAGATCCTGGTTCAATGCTGGCAGAGTGTAAAGTTTTACAGGCCTCCATACTTATAATGTTTGCTGTTTTGGCTGGAGTGGCTGAGCTGTTCCTGTCCACCTTTCAGCCATTCTGCTTTGTTTTGGGTAAATGGGGTTCCACTTGCCCAAGGAGGATACCTACTTATACAAACACATAACAACCACAACAACATGTCCTCCAAGTGTCACAGATTTCCCAGAAAAGTCCCCAATGAATATAATTAAGCTTTGTTGTATGATTCCCAATTTTCCCAGTTCCTTGGATGATTCCCAATTTTCTCCTCAAGCTGTTGCTACCTTTTCCTCCCTCCCTCTGTCTCTCTATCCACACCTGTGTAATTCAGGTTTGTTCAGCATCCCCCCCCCCCTTTACCTGTCAGCAACACGAGCTGTTTGTAAATCAAACAGGAGATAGCTGAGTTTATCTGGGGCTGCCAGCAGAAGGAGGAGCAAAGTCCCTCCACCAAATTTCAGTTTGGGTCTGCCCCACCTATATTTTTGGACCAGCAAAATTCTCAAACACCCTAGTTTTCTCTCTCAGTATGAGGAACAAAGAAGTAGCATCTCCCCTGGCTTCCCTCATCTTCCTGGAATTTATTCTGCCTTTGTTTCCAAACAGGTCCCTCCTGCTCCTCTTTTCCTTGGCCATACCTTTTTTGCTCATCTTCTTCCTGCTGAAGGACAAAGGCTGCATTCACATTGCAAATATAATGCAGTTTGTCACCACTTTAACTGCCATGGTGCAATTAAATGGAATCCTGAGATTAACAGATTGTTCTGGCACTTCAGCACTCTGACGAAGAAGGCTAAATATCTCACAAAATTAAAATTCCCAGAATTTACTCAGAAAGCATTGATCCATGACTGCTAACACAGTGTCAAACTGCATTATTTCTACAGTGTAGATGCATCCAAGGGTGTGAGTGTGGAAAGATACTGGGAAAAGAAACTGAAGGCGAATGGGTGGGACAAGAAGAGGAATGACTTACTGAGTTGGAAGTGAGTTGGTCTTGCATCTCAGGAGAGAGGAAAAACGCAGGGCCAGAGGGAAGACTTTCACTGCACATGATTCCCAAATCTGTCCATTTTCTCCTCTCTCAACATCATCACCATCATCATCATTTTCTTATATCACGCCAACATCGGGACTAAGACAGCTAACAAGTATAAAACAATATAGATAAAACAGTACAAGACTATTAAAATATATAAATTTAAAATTTAAAAATAAACAATGTTAAGAGTTAAAACAGTTATAAATTAAAATATAACATGTCATTAAAATAAAATATTAAAATAAAAACCATTAAAATTTATAACATTACACAACATTAAAAACCCAGTCCTTATCAGTTTGCAAAGACCTGCTGGCACAAGAATGTTTTTATCTGCTGCTGTAGGGACAGCAGGGAGTTCCAAAGCTTGGGAGCAGCCACTGAGAAAGCCCTCTCTCTTGTTCAAACCAAATGTCCCTGAGAGGGTGGTGGGACAGAGAGAAGGGCCTCTCCCAAAGATCTCAATGCTCTGGGGGGGCTAGTAAGGGAGCTACAGTCCTTCATATAGCTTCCATAGTAGGAACTATGCATTGACTTGAATCGATTCAGCGGCCCAGTATCGATGCGCCTCGCAAACCGGATTAAATGCAAATGACTCTGTGTGTCATTTATTTTGTAGCTGAGTCCAAATGAAGTGACTTGAGTCTGAATCATTGACTTGAGTCTACATCACTGCTTATACAGCATAATTTTATGACGGATATACATGTGTCTCTAATAAGTGAAGTACGGTGATAGGAGGAAATGCAAGAAATTTCCCTATATCACCAACGCTCAATATTTGCGGGGGTGGCTTGGGATTGGTAGACAAGCTTCATCTGTTGGTTTTGTGCCAGTTCCAAGACTTGTAAAACAACAACAAAAAGAAAATATTTCCATATTTTAACTAATTTATTTGGGCTTTTTGGGGGGCTTTTTTCTCCCCCTCTCCCCATCCATGCTTCCTAAATTCAGTTGATAAACTCAAAGATCTCTGTGCTTAAAATACTACAGTTTTGTGGGTTCTTCCTCATTAATAGATTCTATACTTGACCATATCCTTGGGTTCACTGGCCATACCTTTGCCATGCCTTCATATTCTTTGGTCACATCCCTTAAAAATTCACACACTATTTTTATCTGTGGAATGTTGGAACATGCAACAATCACATTAAATGGGAATTACACTAGCATAATATCTCAAAGGATTCCAACATAGGTGTTTACACAGCGCTGTACATACAATCTTTTTAATTGGACGGTTCCATGTTTGTGCACACCGAATCATCAGAAGGCAAAGATATCACTATTTCAGCCACCTATGAAAAACATTTTGGATTTTGGAATTCCAGATTCCAACCTGTACTTAAAAGTGATTTTGTGATTTAAAATGCCCTAATTTACTACCTGTATACTTAGCTTTATGCTGGCCCAGGATCAGAATCTGGCACTCTTGGGAAGGTGCTAGAACCACAACACTCCTTTCAGATCTACCTGTGAGGCATGCAGGTCTGTTTGCCATGGAGGTCCTCTTGACTTTTTCTCTCTCCATTTTTATAAAATTACCATATATACTCATCTATACGTCTAGAAATTTATGCCCCAAAATTGATCCCCAAAATCCCAGGTTGACTTATTTACGGGTCATTGATAGCAGCTCTTTCAGATTTCCTCATGTGGTGTTTATTTCTCTCTTGAGCCAAGCAGAAAGAGTCCTGGATGACAGAATGATTTTAAACAAGCAGAGTCCCTCTCCCACCCACGCTGCTGGTGTCTGGGGAGTGAAGGATGAAATGAAAGCTGAAACTCTGAAGCAAAAAGTCTCAATTAGAGTCTCTCTTGCCGCATTCACATGCACACACTGAAGGCACCTCCAGGTTTTACCCTCAACTTATTCACGAGTCATGGCCAAATCCATAATTTTGGCCCCAAACCTGCCCTCAACTTATATATGAGGTCAACTTATATGGTACTTCCACAGTACCTACTGAGCAAAGTGCCGAGGCAGGATTGATTCCGGACTTCTGTTCAGAATTAGGAGAGTGCAAGGTCCCACCAGCTATTTGCCCACCATGGGTAGACAATTGCTGGTTGCTAGGGGGTGCATTAGCCCCACACAGGAGATCTTGAGGGAAAAGATAGAAAATGGTTTTTGCTCCCAAATGCAATAACCCCCCTTTATTGGATGTAGGTGGCATTTTCATGATTTTTCTGGGCTACCCAGGGCCATTTTAGACAACAGGAAGTGACTGAAGTGTTGTTAAGATCTTTCTGGGACAAGGAGAATAGAAAATAACTTTTAGGTTTTTTTGTACCCCGGGGAACAGAAAATGAGCTGCAGTTTTCCCAACCTGTATATGCTACATCAAGCCTAGGCAGGGTCATAAGAGAACTCATATCAGAGTTTGGAAGAGTTACTCTTCCATCTTCCAGCTTTAAGAATCCCCCATCCAGTGTGTAACCATTGGTTGTATTGGCTGGGAGGATTCTTAGAACTGTAATCCAAAGAAGTAACATCTCCATACTGTTCCTGTTGCTCTCCTGCAGTTGACTGTCACCGCCATCACTTGGTAAGAAGATCCCAAAGTTTTTCCCAAGGGCTTATTCAAACCTGGATTCACCTTTGCTTTTATACATATGGCAAGGCTTCAAAATTCCCTCCCACCCCATGCCATATTTATGGCAGCTTCATAAAGATAGACACAGAGCACTTAGTGGACATAGAGCACTTTTGACACAGATAAACGCTTGCTCTGGTGGTAAACGGTACACTACAGAATATTTGCAGTGCTCTTTTAAGCTCATGTTAAAGATGCTATCATTCCCTCTGGATATAATTACCAGTTGCGTAGAAGTCCTAAGAGAGGTCATATTAATCACTGAAGCAATGTAAGGCTTGAGGAGCACTTCAAAATCACTGCAAGGATGCAGAGTGGGATTGGTGTAGCAATTACAGCAAGAATAAAACATTTTCAGATGACTGCCCCACCAGTAATTTTACAGAATATTCTAATTAGAACCCAAGAGCCATTTTTGCTAAAATCAATGTAGCTTTCAATTTTACTGCTCAGCTGTTAGTACTTATTCTAACCTGAAGTTGACATCCAACCTCAAAGCTCAAATACAAATCTTTTCTTTAAAAAGTGACTTGTATAGGTTCAGCAGTCTTTATTACTGAACAAAGGAGAGAAAAATCTAGCCTACAGGAGTCCTGCTACTGCAGTTTCTATGAAATTCAAGAGTATTTTGCAAGGGCACAGTAATTCAGGCAATAAAATGTGTCAAAGATCATCCTATTCAACACATATAACATTTATAAAGCACTTTGTTACAAAATGTCCTGGGCACCTTAATGGAAGAATTAAAACATTTAAAATCAAATAATAATAATAATAAAAGTATTAACACATCATAAAAAGACAGGTTGCAGCAATTCAGAGAAAGCTTCAAGTTACAATTGGTTTGCACTGGAATTTGGTTTCAGTTTGTTTTTGACAGAATTTACCAAAAATCACAAATTTCTTCATATTAGGAATGTAAAGAGTGTGTGAGTAACCAAAACTGACAGTGTCATCCATTATAGCCCAGATTTTTACATCTTAATTCTTAATGTGGATTTGAATCCTTGTGTATTCGATCACACTGAATGTTAAAGTTGCTGCCTTTCTCACTCTTCCCCTCCCCCCAGATTGCACACACTGCAGAAATAATTCAGTTTGATACCACTTTAACTGCCATGGCTCAGTGCAATGGAATTTTTCGAATTGTAGTTTGTTTTTGCACCAGAGCTCTCTGACAGAGAAAGCTAAATGTCTCACAAAACTACAATTCCACAATTCAACAGCATTGAGCAATGGTAGTTAAAGTGGTGTCAGAGGGGATTCTTTCTGCAGTGTGGATACAGCCTTAGTCACTTCATCTTTAAGAGAGGCAGGTACAACATAGTCCTCTTGATAATTGTATCTCTTGAATTTATCTGATGCAGACAAGGAACATTTTTGTTTCATTCATTTTTTAAATAAAGTATAAAACTTAACAAGCAATATATTGAGAAAGGCAATAATTTGAGTGATGGTTTATTTTTGTTTTTTTAATGAAAGTAAGAGAAAGCAAAATAACAGATTTTCCAATCTGCAGTTAAAAGAGACCAAAAGTAAAAGTAAAAAGTCTTTGCCTGGCACTAAAATGACACTAAAAAAGGTGTCCGGAGGGTCTCTAAAGGGAGAGCATAGCTGGGTGACACTGGTAAAAAGGCTCTCTCACTTCTCTAGTCAACCACTGCATCTTTTTGGGATGGTGAGGCAGGGGACTCTGGGAAAGTAGTGGTTTACTGCTGTTCACAATGTACTTCTGTTGTATACTATAGATGGACTTCTCCACAGATGATTGCTGTTATCTTAGGATGTCCTTATGGATGTGGATTAATGGTTTAAATGTTTGTATGAAATACATTTTCAAGACTCTGCCAGACAAACCAAGGCGTTTCAGGAACCTGTTGTAGGCTAGCAGGGAGAGATAATAACATGCACCAGTGGCATCCCTATGGTTGGTGTCATCCGGTGTGGTAACTCATGGTGTCACCCCCATTGACCTCCTCCCATTTCATACCATACAGAATCCTTAGGGCTGTTCGACAGAGAGTGATGGAGTCTCCTTCCTTGGAGGTCTTTAAACAGAGGCTGGATGGCCATATGTTGGGGATGTTTTGATTGTGATTTCCTGCATGGCAGTGGTCTCTTACAACTCTACGACTGGCCCTTATGGTCTCTTACAACTCTAAGGCCTGTTACAGACAGGCCAAAATAAAGCTGCTTTGAGTCACTTTGGAGGTATGGTATTTCAATGATGCATGCGTCCTAAGATTCCAAAAGCCACACCAAAGCCACACTCTGGCCCTAAGGACTGCAGTGCAGCTTTGGTGCGGTTTTTGGACTCTTAGGATGCATGCATCATTGAAATACCATACCTCCAAAGTGACTCGAAGAAGCTTTATTATGGCCTGTCTGTAACAAGCCTATGATTCTATGATTCTATGAACCATAATGGGTACACTAGCTAAGAGAAAAACCAGAGGAATAGAAAGGCATATTGTAACAGGTCAGTTCACCATTACAAAATAAGTTTCATGAGGTTTATACAGAAAAAGCTGCACCACTTGATTAACTTTTACTGTCAAAATTATGGCACTGTCCACACCAAGCCTAAGGTCAAGGAAATGTTAAAAAAAATATGGGCAGATTCTGTAGTTTATACTAAACTGAGAAATCGATTGCTTCCCAATTTACTCCAGTAAAATAAATGAGACTGTGTATAGAGCTGAAGTGCTACTTAATGGAATAGACTTTACCTGTTTAAGAGGAAAGCAATTAACTAATAGCCTTGGAAAGCTTTAGTTTTTTCTTTGATCCAGATTAATAAAACAGAAGTCCAGCCTGCTTTCAAAGGAGTGTGTACAGTATATACATAACATATGTACATAATGTATATACCTCACACAATAACTTGCTCAATGTCCTGGCTACTACATTTGTCACTGGAAGATTTACACAAATCATTGCATTAAATTGTTATCCATCTGGCAGGAATGAAAGCTGGCAGACACAGCAGCAGGTTTTTTTAACCCGTCCTCTCCCCAATATCACAGTCATCACTTCCATTTTTAGAAAAGAATTATCTTTTCTTATAGCAATATTGTAAAGGTGTAAAACAAAAATGATAAGAGAAAATTACCTTCTGAGATTTTGGTCTAGTCCTCTTTTTTCATATCACTAAATCTGAATTTTTTTTTTTAAAGTATTACAATTTTCAAAGATTTTTCTCAGATTTCATCATACCATTTAGGAGAGAAGAGTCTGTATTAGAAGGAATGAGGAACAGGAACAATGACAGAAAAATGCATAAAAGATTTGTATCAAAGCAAGTAGGTCAACTGAGACATACACATAGAAGCATAGTTTTGGTTTTCTTGTTCAGTTTGTGACCAGTGGTCATATTGATTAATAGATTCTTATTCACTAAAGCATTAAATCCAAGACACAGTTTATTTAGTAGAAACAAGCTAGTTTCTGCCAATTTATAGAGGCAGAAGAAGAAAAAAAGATTCTATGCTGGAGTCCAAGGAGAGTCTCACACAAGGCTTCTAAATCAGAACTAAAGTTGGATAATAGCGTCTTTGGCCATACTTATCATAAGACATCTTGTCTCTCTTGTTGCTGCTGTGCATTTTATGTACTGGTAGAGTGTACTTTTTTAATTGACAAGGAAACCTGACAATGGCTCCCATTTTTTGCTGTTTTCCCATTATGGCCTCAGGTGTGATAGGTCCCTTCCATTGCAGTTTTGATATGCCAGGAATCATGTGGCATCATTAATATAAAGGCACAACTGTTTATATAATTGCTCCCTCTCCCTGTCCCCCTCATGATTTGTTTTCCTTTCTTTCCCTTTTCCTTTTCTGTTTCTTCTCTTCTCTTCTCTTATATTGCATTACCATAATTGCTCAATTGCATTAAAAATAAAAAATAAAAACCAAAAGGCATGCTGAGTAGCACATAAAGCAGGAAGTTGGGATTATGGAGGCTGTGTGGAAGAGACTACATTAGATCACAAAAGCAGCACCTTTGCATAGTTACAAAGAAGTGTGATAGCTAATGCTCCCAAACCAGTGTGTTTCCACTTCCTTATAAGAGACAAGTCTAGTGTGATAAAGACTAAGGAGGAAATTAATCAGATACCATAACCGGACTTCTTATTAGTGATAGGGGATTTGAATGCAAAAGTTTGAAGCAGAGCAGAGTCCAAGACTACAAAAATGTGGCCTAAGATCAAGAAATGAAGCATTAGAGCAACTGATTGAATTTTGTAAGTAGTAAGAAATTGCAAACACATTCTTCAAGCAAAGAAGTGATAATATACATTGACATCACCTGATGACTAATGAGAAGTAAAATAGACTATGTCTGTCTTCTACATTCACGGGGGTTAGAGGCGCAAGATCATGGTAAAAGTGCAAAAACCATGAATAAGTACAGGAAGGCAGGAGGGGCATGCGTGTATGCTCCTCTTCCCACCCCCATGCTTAAACCAGCTGAGGCAAATTGGCTAAAGCATGGAGGAAAGCAGGAGGGGAGTGTGTGCCATTCCTAGATGCTCCCTCCCTCCCAAAAGTTAAACCTGTGAAAGTGGGGGACAGACTGTAACTGAAAGCAAGAATATAGAGAATATGCATAAACAATATTATGAATACTAAAGTTAGGATGGTCCATGCCATTATATTTCAATGTATGATTGTGAGAGCTGGATAGTGAAGAAAGCTGGTAGGAAGAGAATCAACTCATTTGAGATGTGGTGCTTGAGAAAAAATTCTACGGATACTGTGGACTGCTAGAATGACAAATAAATGGATCTGAGAGCAAATCAAGCCTGAACCCTCCCTAGAAGCCACCATGATTAAACTGAGGGCCTTATCACACAGGGGAACGCATTTTACCACACCCAGGAAGTTTCCTGTCTGTTCCGTTCCATTTCCAACCATCCCAGAGGAGAAGATTTTTGAAAACTGTTCTGAACAGTTCTCAAAAATCTCCTCCACTGGTACGGATGGGGAATGGATGGGGAACGGAATGGGGACTTCCAGCAGTGGCATTTTGTGTGCGGTAAAATGCGTCCCTCACTCATTCTGTCCCCTTCCTGGCCCCTTTTGTACCGTTCCAGCCAGTCCTGTGCGATAAGGCTCAGTGACTGTCATACTTTGGATATATCACGAGAAGATATAACTCACTAATGCTTGGTGAGGTAGAAGACGGTAGTAAAAGAGAATAATAATAATAATAATAATAATAATAATAATAATAATAATAATATAGTTTATTTGTAATCCGCTTTTCCAAAATTTTGATCAAAGCGGGGAACAATTATTTATAAAAACATTCCAATAAAATCAATTAAAAACAGCATTAAAAGCAACATAGTAATACTAACGAAGAAGAACTCCTTACAGATGGATAGATTTAATCAAAGAAGCTAAGGGCTCAAGTCTGAAAGACCTGAGCAGGACTATTGAAGACACAGGAGATTATCAGATGGGGGAGGAAAACATCCTTGTCCCATCCTTTTCCCTTTCTTATAGCACGATTGCAAGGAGATTTTCATATAATCTTGCACTTATCCCATCATTATTTTGTCATTATCAGAAATCGTGATTGACTGCGATCGCATGAAAGACTTTCAAACAATGTCTCACAGATCCCTTCATTGTCCTGTCACTGTCCCATTATTGAAGCAGCATTGCCCGACATTTTGCATTAATGGGAGTTCACATTAATGTAATGCTGTTTCAATGACGGGACAATAGTGCTGCAGTCTGAAAGCCTTATACGGGATGACAGTCAAAGATGGGATAAGGACAGGGGAACAATCTTATCCAATCTTATCCTTATCCCATTTGTGTATGGTAGTCTCCACAGTGACTTGGAGAGTGTTTATTCATTGGATTAACATAATTCAAAGTTGACTTGATGGCAGTTAACAACAACAGTTTAGAATTCTCCAGAGAGCTCTAGTGCACTAGTGAACTACAAAGCCCATGCCATGGTAATTAATATGGAATCATACTGTTATGAAGGTATAGTGTGAAAAGGTCCTGGGTATTATGTCAAAGTGTTCTCTGTGACAGAAATTACATCTTCCTTCAAGAGAATGAGTCAGAGTTTCTTTTAACTCTCACCTGAAAGTCTTTCTTTTTTATTTTCTTAGTAGTGACTGACAATCTCACTTTCACCCAACATTTTGTCACACTTATATTCAGTATGTTGATACAATGAGACTTTTTCATTTTATATTATGCACTGAAATTAAACACCATAAAGAAGCTGAGGGAGCCTGCTAACTCTGTTTAATGGCACTCTGTTTCTTTAGATAGAAGAAATCTTGCAGCCTTAAGTACCTCTTCCCTTTCCAGTTTCAACAGTCATAAGACTGTTACTTGGTGAAATGTTTATATACTTATTTAATTTTTTTAAAAAAACTTCTTTTGACTAATATTTCACATACAGAGTTAGAGTATAAATAATGTAGCCTGTGTATGCCATTCAAGTTTAATATCAAGTACTGCTTCTTTTCACTTTGGAAACTATCAAGCTACAGGTTTTACCTCATAATGGGGAAAATGATACAAAAGGAACAATGTGTGGTACTAAAAAGAGTTGGGATAAAGTATTACAATCATGAAAATGCCAGACCCTCAGTCTCTTGCTGTCTCTCTTTTTAATCAGTTCATATGTGTCATCATGCAAGAGTTCAAACGCACACAGTCATACACAAAACATAAAGGGTATTTAAACATCATGCTTATCATTCACTGATATTAACATGAAGGGATGAGCTACAAGCATAAAAAAGCCCTCACAGATCAAACAGAACAGCAAACAGACCTTCCTTATATGATGAGGCCACCACAGTCTATGCCACTGGTCTATAGAATTATGTTTTTCTAAGTAAATATATTACCATGCTGTTTCTAAAGTTCTTGCATGTTCTGCTTGAGGGATATAAGAAATAAATTTTGTTCTTCATGTTGTGTGCCTTCAAGTCACTTCCGACTTATGGTGACACTAAGGCAAACCTATCATAGGTGGGTTGCCATTGCCATCATCTGAAGCTGAGAGAGTGTGACTCTCCCAAGGTTTACATGGCTGAGCTGGGATTCAAACCCTGGTCTCCAGAGTCACAGTCCAACACTCAAACCACTATGCCACGCTGGCTCCCTAGCATCCACATATAAAATCCTGAGGCAAGCTGCCTAGGATGCAGCATGACAGTGAGTCCTATCTCTGTCACCTACTCTGGACCTCTTCTCCTGTTCCTACTATTACTGCTGGATGATTGAGTCTCCAAGGGATGCTATTTTCCACAATGCCCCAGGGAAAATCTAGATTGGAGGGTGTCATGGAGACATAGGCCTGTTACAGACTGACAAAATAAAGCTGCTTCGGGTCTCTTTGGAGGTATGCTATTTAAATGATGCATGCATCCTAAGAATCCAGAAGCTGCACTAAAAGCTGCACTCCGGTGCTTAGGAATGGAGTGTGGCTTTGGTGCGACCTCCGGACTCTTAGGACCCATGCATCATTTAAATAGCATACCTCCAAAGAGACCCAAAGCAGCTTTATTTTGGCAGTCTGTAACAGGCCTTAAAATAGTGAATCCCGGTCACCTGGCACTGAATTGTGTTATTTAGTGTAATTGCCATGACTCACTCACATTGAAGGAGGTTTACTGATGTTGGAACAGAAGACATGTCTTGAAGGGATTCCTCAAACCTGAAGGCAAGATCACTGAAATTTTCTGCTTTTCTCCTGTCTTGCTTGATCAATTATCTAAGTTATTGACTTCCTCGAATCCTTCAACTGGTTTTCTTGATCCTAACCCTTCTCATTTTTTAATTTCTGTAGCCCCTGAAATACTGCCATCTCTTCTTTATATTATTAACCTTTCTCTATCCACTGTTTCTTTTCCTTCTGCATTTAAACATGCGTTGGTTTCCCTTTTTCTGAAGAAGCTCTCTCTTCACCCATTCTCTCTTTCTAACTATCATCCTGTTTCACTCTTGCCTTGCCATTGGAAGGTTCTGGAACATGTCATTTACTATTAATGTCTTCAGTTTCTTTCTACCAACTCTATCCTGGATCCTTTTCAGTCTGGTTTTTGTCCTTTGCACTCCATAGAGATGGCCCTCATGAAGGAATGGTTAAATGCCTGTACTGCAGCCACTCACTCACAAACCACAAGGTTGTGAGTTCAATACCAGCTAGGGGCTCAAGCTCGACTCAGGCTTGCATCCTTCTGAGGTCGCTAAAATGAGTACTCAGCTGGTTGGGGGCAATTAGTTTACGCTTAGGGACTGCTTAGGTGGTATGAAGCGGTATATAAATAAAGCTGCTATTGCAGACAATCTTCTTTTAGCCAAGTCGAACGGCCTGTATTCAGTTCTTGTTTTACTTGATCTTTCCACTGCTTTTGATACTGTTCATCACAGTATTTTGGTAGACTTGCTCCAGGAGCTGGGATTTGTTGATTCAGTAATTGATTGGTTTAGATCATACTTTTGAATAGGTTGTTTGCTGTGGTAGCTGGAAGTCAGGTTTCCACTGCTGTTTCATTGTCAGCTAGAGTCCCACAAGGCTCTGTTTTGGGTCCATTGTTGTTCTCCCTTTACGCTTTGGGCCAAAACAGATGGGCAGTAAACATCAGCTTCTCGGTGGCATGGGGGCAGGGTGTTCAGACAGCTCAAGCCCCCATGTTGTCAGGAAACTACATGGCTGAACACACATATGAGGTGTCATGGCTTTCCAGTGGTGCAGCGTTTACATGCACCACACCGCCAGAATGCAAAAAAGCATTGACGGGTAGAAAAGATGCTGCAAAAAGGAGTGACAATTTGTTGCTTCTTTTTTTCAGTGGCAAAATGTCATAGTGGGGCTGTGGCAAGCGGTTGTCATGGCACCCACCCAACTCTTTCAGAGGTGGCATCATGCTGCCCCTTTGGGCCAGTCTGTTTTGGCCCTTTGTCTCTATGGAATCTTATTAGTTCCTATGGTTTCCAATATCATTTATATGCCAATAATACTCAAATATACTTTTCCATTCCAGAACCCTCCTCAAATACTGAACAGCAAGTTCAGTCATGTCTCTCAGCCGTATCAGCATGGATGCTTCATCATCGTTTGAAATTTAACATGGCTAAAAAAGAACGTCTTATCTTTCCACCTAAGCCAACATTACAACATACATTTTCAATTACAGTAAATAATGTTCTCATTCACCTAGTCAAGGAAGCATGTAGCCTATGCTTTGTATTTCATTCTTCATTGTTGTTTATCCCTCAGATCCAAGCTATGGCCAAGTCTAGTCGATTCTTTTTCTCTGAGTATCTACTGCCAAGACCTTGGCCCATGCCTTGGTTATCTCGAACCTAGACTATTGTAAGCTTCTCTTGACAGGACTTCATTTGTCCCACCTTGGTTCTTTGATCTCTGTTCAATATTCCGCTGCCAGAAGTATTTTTTTATCTTGAGGCTTTGATCACATCACCCCTCTATTGACCTCTCTTCACTGGTTCCCTGTATCTTTCAGAATTTGTTACAAGCTTCTTCTTTTAACCTTTAAAGCCCTTCATGGTTTAGCATCCACTCCCCCATTTGACAGATCTTATCTCCTCTTACCACCCTACCCAAGTTTTATGATCCAGTGGCTCCAGGCTTCTGTCCCAGCCAAGGCTTTTTTCTTCTCTGGCTTGCATTCGCCCCTTTTTTCTTGCTGCTCCCTATTCATGGTATCAACTTCTCAAACCTTTGAGGATGATTACTTCCTTGGCTAATTTTAAATCTGAATTGAAAACATTCTTGTTTAAGGAGGCATTTCAGATCTCAGCCTGATATTTGGACAGGTTAGATTAAGAGTACGTTTTAGAATTACTTGATGATCAATTTGTCTATTTTAAAATTTTATGCTTTTTGATTTTAGACTGTAAGCCATTGGCAGGGCTTATTTTATTTTTACCTTCTTTGTATGATTATGTAAAGTACTGTGTAAATTGTACAGCATTATATAAATAAATGTTATATAACAACAACAACAACAATAATAAAAAATAGCTTAGACCCATTGCTAGTCCCACTGAATAAGTGGTCAATTGATAAATTAAAGATAACCTGAGAGGTGGGGTGGGAGCCTAACTCAGAAATTAATACAAGGAAACCAAAGAAACCAGGAAAATATCAGTAAAGGCTTAAACGTTTATTGGTTAAAACAATAAGCAAAACAGTCAGACAGTAAGGTAACAAACAACCAATTCATGATTAGTTGTAAATACAGAATCATACAGATTTTTTATAAGTGAAAGGCAGCGGGGCATAAATCACAACAGCAGTAAAAGCCAAGTATCCAATTCTGTAAATAAGTCAACATCCTCTATCCTTAGCGACCATCAAAAAAGCCCCTTACAACTTAAGCATTTCCCACTTTCATCAGAAATTAAAGAGCATGTCTAAATTCTGTCTTGCAGGGAAACCTATCTCTTTCAAAGCAGCAGAAAAAGCCACATACTCGCTGCTCTTTCGATGGGCTGAAAAGCATCCACTGGCTGAAAAGATGTTTACTTTTCACACTTTAGCTGTATCATCAGAAGAGGGAAATGACATCTATGCATCCCAATGAAATATGAGCTGGCAGCCATCTGACAGCCACACCCTTCAGTGTGTGATGGCTGTGCAAGGCCTTCCCTTTCAGACATTGCACAAAAGGTGGTTATTCTCTTATTCATTATTTAAAATATCTATGGTCCGTTACAGATGGGCGTAATAGTATGTACTGGGTCCATACTTTGGTTAGAAAGAGGTGTCCTTTCCGGACGCCCCTAACCCTAGTATGGATCGAGTCCGTACAAAATGGCGGTGCCCATTCCATAGGGGGGCCACCATTGCTATGTCACCACTGCGCCGCCTCCAAACGAGGCGGCGCGATTGTGACGTACTGGTGCCATGCCAGGGCACATAGAGCGCCCTTTCCGCAGCACCAGAAGGAGCTCCGAAACGGAGCTGCTTCCAGGATTTGCGTCGCTGGTGTGGCCCCATTCTCCTCCTCCCCGCCACCGTCGGATGTCATTGGGGCATGAAGCCCCAAGGACAACCCTTTCCAGGCCGTGGGGAAGCGACCTTTTGCCGCTTCCCCACGGCCTGGAAAGTGGCAGATCGGGACCCCAGAGGCTGCTGTTCTGGCAGCTGAGGCCCCGATCCGGCAGGGAAAGGAGCGCCTACAGGCCGCCCCAAAGGGGCGGTCTGTAATGCGCCTATAAATCATTTGTGTGCCCAACCTGGGCTCCCACAATAATGGCAGATATGTGCTGTAGCTAAAAATCCTGATTAAGGAACAAAGACACCAGTGGCTCACGATACAAAGCAAAGGCTTCATGGTAGGGGCTCCATTAAAATAGGAAAATTCTCAAGGGTACCAAACTAATACTGAACTAAGCTAGTTTTACTTCTTGGACAAAGCTGAGAGGAGAGGGTAGGAAGAGAAGAGAGGAAAAGATCCCTAACAGTATCAGTTTATCTCACAAAGGTAAGGACAGGTGCATAAGAGTGGAGGAGACTTTTCTGCATTTAAATTATTTAACTCTATCACTGCTTCTCTCTCCCAGACATTTTTAACTCTTCAGTGCTAAGTATGCTACTACAGGGAAAAGCCGCCTTTCTTGTAGCTGCCAACATAACCTCTAAGGGTGGTAGGAGACACAGCAGGGCTGTGTGTGTGTATATTCTTTATTTCTTGTTCAACATATAATAATATCAAAACAGTATATCTCAACAACTTTGTACCACCTTACACATTAACATTACAATTACATCCATACCTCCATCCAACAAAACATAAAACAAAACAAAACAATAGTATCATCATAAACATATATAAAACCATGACTTACTTCCTTTTCAGTACTGGTTATTTCTACAACTTCTCTCTCTCAATTTGTGATTAATTTACCTGAGACTTTACTTGCTTGAGCTTAATAGATTTAATATTGAATACACCCACTTACATAGTTTCCCTTTTCCTATTTGCCATTTTTCACCACCTATCCATGAAGGCTTTGATTTTGTCACATATAATTCTATCAATTTTCAATTTTTTTTCTAATTTTTATCTATATTTTCTTTTAATAGTCTTGTCTATTTGTCCATCTCCAATGTGAAGGTTTCAAAAATCTGTATGAATCAGTTATCCATCCACCATCGCCACTCTAGCAGAACATCCAAACAATTTGATCAAATATTGAGTAATGAAGTGATGTATCACAATTTCCAGAGATCTATCCATGTCATATGAAATGTTAAACACACCAAATTACCATTGAAAGTTGTAGTCAGCAAAGGAGCGGACAGAGATAAGCTTGATTTCCTGAATTCCATGGGATAAAGTGGATCTGCTGTACTACAATCTGCTAGACTATTAGGGTAGTAGCAAAATATTTTCCCCCTTTCATCAAAAGAAAGCAGAAAGTTTAGGCCTCATCCAGTGCTGTCTCTTTACTTATTATTTACTGTATGTCTGCCATGTTACTAGTGAAAGTACAACACCTGTGGATCATTCCTGTGGTGAGTATAATACTCCTGCTTCTTACACCAGTTGTCCTGACCCCTAGTACAAGAGACCCCTCTATGGGAGAATACATGTGCTGACAGACTACGGACAGCTGCAATGTACAACCAAATAGGGGCCTTGCAGTATCTTCCTTGCCTCAGCTTCTAATTTCAGATTTTGTCACTTTGACTTTCAAGTCACTTCCCATCTTTTCTCAGATGCAACTGAGAACATATTTTTCTTCTGTATACTTACCACATTAGCTAGAGGCAAATTCTAAATGATTCCAGGTGTTTTGAGTAGATGTCTCTCCAACTGTTAAATCAATTCTCTGCATATGCTAAACACATTTTTCCTAATGACAAAGTATTTAGACAGAACATAATATCAAAATGCGTGCAATTTGTTGTCAACAATACAAATAAGACCACAGTACATGCTTGATTTTCTAAAAAGATGAGTTGTCATAATGAGATAGATCAACCACAACAGCTTAAAACTATCCTCTGATTTTAGTCATTTGTTGGCATCAAATATAACCATTTCCAGGGCTCAAGGGATAAGGGGCATCACTAAAAAATATGGGGATGCAGACCACACTGGCTGACACTTCATGCGTGTGTGTGTGAACATCCAGCATGGTGATTACTCCCATCTGACCTGACCCCTTCCATAGCATTTCCCCTTCACCTGTCAGGGTGCCTCTCTTGTCCATTGACTGCTGCCATAGTTGCTAGTGGGGTTAGGGTGCTGCTGGCACTTGGCAGCTCCTTCCAACTCTGGTGGGGATGCTGACTGAATGGGGAAAAGGCTACCCCATGGAGACCTTGCTCCTAACTAGCCATGAGGATGCCACTCTGCTGGGGCTTCTTCTTCTTGGGGATGTACCTGAGTCCTATTGATGCTGCCACTGCCCTGGCCCAGAACACACTTCTCCATCCTCTGTCTCTTCTGCCTTGTGCACACAAGCATCAGTGATGGCTCTGAACAGAGGCATCTCCATAAAGGTGGCAGCTGTGGGCCAGGGTTCCACCATCCTCACCTCCTTGTCCTGCGGCCAGTCTACCAGGACTACTCCTACTCCTGCTCTTCGGGGCAGGGAATGAGCATGCTCCCCAGAGGTACTGCCACCACTTCCTTGCATTCCCAAGCTGGTATGGTGTCTTCAGGATGAATGCCACAAGTTGCCTGGGCAAAGCAGTGACACACAAGCCACACAGAAGGAGGAGGAGGAGGAGGCCCTGCACACTGCCTCAGCTGCTCCTTCACCCCTGGCCTGCAGCGCCCACCCCCAGCCTGTCTGGCATGCCTGTTTCTGGGCATATTTTGCTGCCTCTCAAACCCCACCCCTCTACATATCATATTACCTAATTTGTCAGGTTTTCCCTGAATTCCCTTCATTCTCATTTCGACAAATGCCTGGTCTGCATTATATGACATCTCATCTCATCTCTGTGACATCTCAAAGACCCATCTCGTCATCTCGTGTTTTAGCACTAAAATCCTAGGGAATGGGATGCTATTGGTTGGGCAACCTTAAGAACTGGGTTTGTGTTGTGGTTGGGGAATTGGAAAGGGGGAGTTCAGAATCCAGAGGCTCCAAAGCCCTGCCAGTATCAACCAAACTTCCAGTGTAGGGGAATATTCAGAGTAACCCTGCAGCTGTTCAAAATTATTTCTCTGCCATTGCTTGCAACGTCACGCCTCCAACCTAAGATTCATACACACTCTGCCCAATTACTGGCACTAATACTGTACTTTTCAAAAATGCAGCAAACAAACAAATCTCTCGTGTTTGGTGCATCTTGAGCAATTCTGAATAATTCTCAGAACAGGCCATGTTTTCAGCCAATTACATTACTCCAAGTACTTGAATATTATTGTTTATGTATTCTTAATATTTTTCAAAGCCCAGCACTACAAGTGACTTTAGTGTCCACATTCATACCTTTTCTACTCAGTTATTTCACTATGTAGCCAAAGTATCTTTAAGAATAAATTATGTCCTGAATTTAAGGATGAGTATAAACTTGCATAGCACCATTAAAAATTAAAATCATTGGCCTCCACCATAAATCAATATATCATGTACAGGAAATCAATAAGTCCTGTCTTTATGCTTCTGTTTTAATGTTTTATTGTAAGAGATGTTTTTGAATGTTTTATTGCTTTTGTTATTGTTGCTTGTCACCTTGAACACTCCAAAGTTATTCATTTATTTATTCATTCATTCATTCAGTCATCATTTTCAAGTATTTTAGCCATCATGCTAAGATACCAGTTGTTTGGTTGTTATGTCCCTTGAAATTGTTTCTGACATATGGTGACCCTATGTTAAACTTGTCATTGGAGTTTCTTGGCAAGATTTGTTCAGAGGAGGTTTGCCATTGCCTTCCCTTGAGACTGAGAGCATGTATGACTTGCCCAAGGTCACCCACTGGGTTTCACAGACAAGTGGGGAATGGCATAAAAATGCATAAAAACCAAAACAAATCCCACTCAAATGCAACAGAACCATTAACATCTGTTAAAAGAAAATCAGAAATATAAAAAGCAAATATCTGTCAGAGGGATAGGTCATTATAAGGTAGGGGCTCTTCAGGTTGGCCATTAAGGCCAGCCTAGGAGCAGAGTTAGGGTGTTGCATCCATAAGATGCATGCCCCGACTCTGCCCCCAGGATGCCATGATGCCGCATGCTGCTCCACATGGTGCACAGCATCACGGCACTCCTCTGGCGCTGCGTTTGCACAGCACAGCACAGCACCAAAGGAGCGGTGTATAGCTGTGGCACCGCAGCTATCGCACCCTTTCCAGGGCGCAAAAAGGGAGTCCTTTTTCCACCCTGGAAAGGCGAGACCAGAGTCGTGGCATGAGGTTGCCATCTTATGTAGAAGTAATATTCTCTGCTGACATCCATTTTTCTTACCATGGTTTATTTAATCAATATTTTCCCTGTATTCTGCATGAAAGATTGATCAGCATTAGATGGACAGTGTGGTTTCATCCCTTCAAGTTAAAGTATTTGCAGACAGATAATTTTATTTGTGGGTTTTCGGGCTATATGGCCATGTTCTAGAAAAGTTTATTCCTGATGTTTCACCAGCATCTCTGAAGATGCCAGCCACAGATGCTGGCAAAAAGTCAGGAATAAACTCTTCTAGACCATGGCCACATAGCCCAAAAAACCCACAAAACAAAAGATGTGACCTTTTTTAAAAATTCAGGGAAAATAGAAAATTCCATTTTTCTCTTACAGTGTCAAGATACAATGTGGCATAAAAAGGGTGCAAAGGTTTTCACTTTAGAAATTGCAGAAAGCCCAAATTAAGAGATGTTTGTCTTCTGAAAGTGCCTTCTGGCATTATAACTGTTTTTAGATATGCTTGCCTCTGTAAATGAAAGCCATAATCATTTCCTTCTAGCAGAAAACAGTACTGTATTCATCTTTATAAAGGTGACTGAAATCTAGAAGGCACTATCATGACCCTTCTAAGGTCTTATGACAGAAAAGAGTTTTGTAATCTTGAGTCAAATCCTTCTCCCTCCTTGCTCCTAGAGAAGTCACTGAGCCAGACCCTGCTTTTAATCATCCTAGAAAACAATAAATAAACAAACATATAGATCAATTCAAAACAATGGAAGTGTTATGCTCATCTTTAAAGCAAAAAGACTTGGAAACTGTGTATCTTTTTTCCGACTATCAGCTGACCCCATATGAGTTCTATTTGAAAAGGTTTTATCCAGGTGATATATAAATGGTGTCAAATCACAGAATGTATAAACATACTATCCTCATTCACAATTGTCACTTCAACACATAGAAAACAGAATTCTCTAGATAAACTGCAGAATGTTTTGTTTATTTTCAGACTGTTACATGAAGTGTGCTGTCTGTTGTCTTTGGCTGTGCTACTTTACCATAAAAGAAAATGGTGCCCCCCACACCACCCCCAGCATTGCCACAATTCTAGTGCAGTGAAATAGTCACATGCAGTAGATGAACACATTGGTATGAAACATGTCTGGAGAAACTGAAGATAATAAAGGAGCAAAATGTAGAACTGAGCAAAATGTGGAACTGAATGTTGATGTTTATGTATTCTGTGATACAATGATCCTGGAGTCTAGCAGTGACTCAGAGATTTAAGAACTGATATTGCTCACAGAGAGAATATGGACTAAAACATCACTGTGAAGCCAGAGACCACTGAACCTAAGATGCTTCAGACTCCCAAGTCTGAGACCTTTGAGTCGACTAGCCCTGGAGCCTAAGGGGTGAAGCAGATGGCACAAATGGAGTGATTGCCCAGCTGCTCCAGCTGTGATTGCTCTGGGACTGCGGTGACCAGATGCCATGGTCCCAAAGCTGCCTGGTGCCTCGGTCTCTAATGGGCCGCCAGCAGGAGCAACTTTTTGCCACTCCTTTTTGAGCTGGCTTCAGGCTGCGTTAGCAGGTCCCAGAGCAGTTTCTAGTCACTTCAGGGATGTGTGCCACTGAACACCATAAAACAAAACAAACAAGCTTCATTTATATACTGATTCATACCACCTAAGCAGTGTCTAAGTCAGGGGTAGGCAACCCTTTTGAGCCGGGGGCCGGGTTGCTGTCCCTCAGACAACTGGGGGGCTGAAGCCAAAAAATAAATAATTAAATACTTTTTTTAAAAAAAATTAAATAAATAAATAAACCGGGACAAATGTAGGACAAAATTTTCAAATGGAGGACACGCGAAAAATTTGCTGCTTTTTTTAAAAAATGTTAAGATAAATGCATGTTTCTGAGGCTTCTATAGACAATTGCCCCACCATGCCCCTCACGTGAGACGCCAAAGGCCCCGGCGGCAATCGGCGGCAGGACTGGGCTGGGGACGGTCCCAAGGCCTCGCCAGGCTGCATCCGGCCCGCGGGCCGCAGGGTTCCTACCCCTGGTCTAAGTGGTTTACAACTGTAAACTAATTTGCTCCCAACAATCTGGGTACTCATTTTAGCGACCTCGGAAGGATGTAAGCCTGAGTCAAGCTTGAGCCCTTTTGCTGGTCTTGAACTTGCAACCTTGTGGTTTTCAGTGAGTGGCTGCAGTACAGGCATTTAACCACTGATCCACCATGCCTCCAAAGTGCCTGGAAGGTTATGAGCCTAAGTCTACCGGCACATTGATCTTCAAGAGCTCCACAATCTATGGGCCAGTGTACCAATATCAGCAGTGCACTTGTGGGAGAGAGAGAAGAATCCTAGACCCAAACTACAGTTGTCATTAGCCCTTACCAGCTCAGCTAATGGTGAAGTATTATGAAAGTTCAAAAACCACCACGGTTGCTTATGCCAACTGTATATCAATGGTGTTATTTTTTAAAATCTTCCCACTTTGTAGGAATGTATAGAGTCTGAAGAGATGTGGTGGCTCAAGTGGTTAAGACACTGACTCTCTTGATTGCAAAATTGGCAGGTTGGCACTCCAAGGCCTGGGTACTGCATGATAGGGTGAGCTCACTTCACTAGTCCCAGCTTCTGCCAACCCAGCAGTTCAAAACCATGCAAATGCAAGTAGATAAATAGGCATTACTCCAGTGGGAAGGTAAAGAACATCCTGTATAATCATGCTGGCCACATCATCACAGAGTAGTCTCTGACAATACTGGCTCTTAGTAACAGAGATGAGCACCACCCCCGTATAGTCAGACACGACTTGACAACTTTGTCAGTGGGGAATACCTTTACCCTTTATAGAGTCTGAAAGGCAACATCAATATTGGAGCATAAAGCCATTCAGTCTATGTTCAGACCTGATAGGAGGAAGTTATTCATGTGAACCATCCATAGTGCTGCAACATCTGCTCTGCCTTGTGAGGTCTTCCTTCAGGGCTAAACGGGGTATCTAAGAAAGAAGAGCAGGTTATGAGAAGTCTCTGTGTCTCCCAAAAAAGTGTTGATGTAGTTAGTAGGGTGAAAAGCATTTTATGTTATCATTAGCAGGCATATATATCATCACAACAGAGGGGATTGGGAGCAGCAAGAAGAGAAATGGACAGACAGACAGACAGACAGACACCCAAGCTGCAATACAGAGCTGGTGGCAAATACCAATCCTAATGGGAACAAGAGAGTTCTGAAAGCCTGATAAATGCAGCCAACAGATCATTGGGTTACACTAGCCTTTTAAAAATATCTCAGCCCTTCCCAAATTGGCCAAAGAGAGGCTTTCTTAGAAATTTTCTGTGTTTCCTCCTGCTTCTTTGGATGAACTTTCTACACTTCTGAACTCTTCTAAACTTGCAACTTGTTCTCTTGATCCAATTCCTATTCGTCTTCTAATTCCTATAACTCCCTCTTTTCTGCCCTCACTTCTCCATATCTTCAATCTCTCTCTCTCTCTACAGGCTCCTTCCTCTCAGACTTTAAACATGCTCTCATTTCACCTGTTCTGAAAAAACCTTCTCTTGACCCCTCCTCTTTGTCTAGCTATTGTCCGATTTCTCTTCTTCCCTTTCTTTCTTAGGTTTTGGAACGGGTTGTTTATTCTCGCTGTCTTGAGTTTCTGGAAGCCAACTCCAATCATGATCCCTTTCAGTCTGGTTTCCACACAAGGCATTCTACAGAAACAGCTCTCACTAAGATCTCGAATGACCTTTTACAGGCCAAGGCTAATGGCCTTTACTCTGTTCTCATCCTTCTTGATCTGTCTGCAGCCTTTGACACTGTTGATCACTGTCTTCTAGTTGATATACTTTCTGACTTTGGGTTCTCAGACTCTGTTCTGGACTGGTTTCGATCTTATTTGTCTGGCAGATCTTTTGCAGTAGTTGCAGGGAGCCAGACTTCTTCTCCTGTTCCCTTATCTGTTGGAGTTCCCCAGGGCTCTGTTCTGGGTCCCCTTCTGTTTTCTCTCTACACACTGTCCTTAGGAAAACTCATCAGCTCTTTTGGTTTTTCCTACCATCTGTATGCCGATGACACCCAGCTGTATCTTTCTGCCCCTGACCTTTCTCCAAGGCTTGAACAGCAAGTCTCATCTTGCCTTACAGCTGTCTCACAGTGGATGCGCCATCGGCGTTTGAAGCTCAACATGTCCAAGACGGAGCTTCTTGTCTTTCCTCCTAAGCCCAACCTTCAACACTCCTTTTCTGTCTCTGTGGACAACATTTCTATTCAACCAGTCCAGCAAGCCCGCAGTCTTGGTTTTATCTTTGATTCTTCTCTGTCGTGTGTCCCTCAGATCCAGACCACAGCCAAGGCTTGTAGATTCTCTTTGTACAATATTGCCAAAATCAGACCTTATCTCTCTGCCTCTACTGCCAAGATCCTGGTCCATGCCCTAGTGGTCCCACGACTTGATTACTGTAATGTCCTCCTGGCTGGGCTTCCTCTTTCTCACCTCCGTCCTTTAATTTCTGTCCAGCATTCAGCTGCACGCATTATCACATCTGCCCAGCGCTCTGAACACATCTCTCCTGCGTTGGCATCCCTTCACTGGCTCCCCCTCACTTTCCGTATTCAGTATAAGCTCCTGCTGTCAACATTTAAAGTCCTCCATGGGCTGGCCCCTCCTTACTTATCAGACCTTCTTTCTCCTCATTTTCCCACCAGGGCCCTCTGTTCTGGTAGTCAAGGTCGGCTGTCCCAGCCCAGGATTTTCTCTGCCCCATCTCGGATTCGCCCCTTTTCACTCGCTGCCCCTCACTCCTGGAACCTTCTTCCCCCGCGAGCAACGGCCATCACTTCTTTAACCAGCTTCAAAACGGAGTTGAAGACCATCCTGTTCAGAGAAGCTTTCCCAGGCATTGCATAATTGTCGCTTGCTATTTGATGTTCTTTTGGTGCCTGTTTTATTGAACCATTTCCTGTATTGCTATGTACTTTATATGTATTATCCTACCAGAGAGGCAAGCTAGCTCCAACAGGCCTCCCTGGAAGAAGATTAACCATCCATTATGAAGCCAAGCCCTCCCTCCAGTCCATCTGCCTTGGCCCAGGCCTTGGAGGTAGAGAGTAACTGCTGGACCTCATCCCCTTTCCCACCACCTTTCCCTTCTCCTTTTGTGTCATGTCTTTTTAGGCTGTAAGCCTGAGGGCAGGGAACCATCTAATTAAAAAGATTGTATGTACAGCGCTGTGTAAATTTACAGCTCTTTATAAATAAAGGT